>NC_068987.1:85327831-85329706 GCF_001194135.2 Octopus bimaculoides
CACACACACACACACACAAACACAAACACCTACACAAACACACACACACAAACACACACACACAAACACACACACACACACACACACACTGACACTCGGTGCTGTACCCTCCGATAAAATGTCAATACGTTTAATGTCAAGTAGTATCAAGTGGCGACAGGGAAGAGAACAAAACTAAATAAATAAATAAATAAACAAATATCGAAAAATAAAAATATAAAGGTAAAATAAATAATGAAAAAATAATAAAATCAACAGAAAAGAAAAATATAGAAAAATATATGAGAAACAAGAAATAAACAAATACATAAAATCTGAAAAGACTTTTTTTGAAAAACAGAAAGAAAAACCAAGATGGCGACCGTTAAGAATTACCGCTGGACTCGCGAGAAAGAAACTACAAAGAACATACAATAAACAATAAAAGAGATATTTTCGATAAAGTGGTTTTAATTCTAGAATATCTGGACTTAACATGGGATGGTCATGGTTGTAAAGATGTTGATGAAGATGAAAGTCTGACTAATATGGACCTTGGCGCAGGAGTGGCTATATGGTAAGTAGCTTGCTTACCAACCACATTGTCTCGGGTTCAGTCCCACTGCGTGGCACCTTAGACAAGTGTCTTCTACTAAAGCCTTGAGCCGACCAAAGCCTTCTAAGTGGATTTGGTAGACGAAAACTGAAAAAGAAGTCCGTCGTATATATGTATATATATATGTGTGTGTGTATATGTTTGCCCCCCCCCCCCAACATCGCTTGGCAGCCGATGCTGGTGTGTTTACGTCCCCGTAACTTAGCGGTTCGGCAAAAGAGCCTGTTAGTAAAAGTAGTAGGCTTACAAAGAATGAGTCCCAGGGCCGCCGATTTGTCCGACTAAAAGCGATGCCCCAGCATGGCAGCTGTCAAATGACTGAAACAAAGAACAGAATAAAAGAATGTCTACTACTACTACTACTACTACTACTACTACTACTACTACTACTACTACTACTACTACTACGGCGGCAACGACAACGACGCTGATGTTGGTGATGACAAGTAAGATAACGACGATGACAATGATGCTGCGTCCGATGGCGTTAATGGCAAAGACGATGAAGACGACGACGACAACGAAGGTGTCGGCGACGGCGATGGCGTTATTGATTTCTCTAGCAAGGACCAGAATTACAAGGTTCAATGAATGTAGGAAGGGGCCAATACAGGGTCGAGTAAACAGATCCCTACCGTTAATTGATTGTTATTTAATCCTCCTCCTCCTCCTCCTCCTCCATCTCTTCTGTGAATGAAAGACTAAGTCCACCACCAACCGCTCCTGAACACCGGAAGTATGAGCATATAACTTAAACATTGCATATCATTTTGTCACGCGCTGTACCGTTTCCACCATCTACTGTCCCCTCACCGCCGACGCCACCACCACCATACCACCACCACCACCACCACAACTCCTATACTAATCATAAGTATTTTGTTTCGGGCTTTGGCCTAAGGCCGGCAGTTTTAATTTAGAAGAGAAAGTCGGTTATATCGAACCCCACCCCCAGTCTTTGAGTAGTATCTTATTTTATCGATCCTAAAATGGCGGAAGGTAAGGTCGACATAGGCAGTGTTTTAAATCAGAACGTAAAGAGCCGGAAGAAAACGGTGCTAAAAATGTTGCTAAACATTTCGTCCGGCGTGCTAGTGAATGTGCCTGCTCGACGTCTTGATAATAACAATAATAATAATAATAATAATAATAATAATAATAATAATAATAATAATAATAATCTTTTCTACTCTAGGCACAAGGACCGAAATTTTGGGGGAGGGTGCCAGTCGACTAGATCCACCCAGTACGCAACTGGTACTTAATTTATCGACCCCGTC
>NC_068987.1:85330272-85332280 GCF_001194135.2 Octopus bimaculoides
CCAGTCTTTGAGTAGTATCTTATTTTATCGATCCTAAAATGGCGGAAGGTAAGGTCGACATAGGCAGTGTTTTAAATCAGAACGTAAAGACGGACGTAATGCCGCTAAGCACTTTGCCTGGCGTGCTAACGATTCTGCCAACTTCTTGCAAAAAAGAAAAGAAAAAAAGCTGTTCCAAATTTTAGTCCAAGGACAGCAAATTTAGGGAGAGAGGTGTTTAGTCGATTACAGTGACTTCGGTGCTTAACTAGTATAGTTTCTTTTATTGACCCCAAGTGCATGAAAGGTAATGTCAACCTCGACAGCGTTTGAACTAGGAGTGCAAAGTGCCGGAGAACATGTCGCTAAGTATTTTGTTCGACGCGCTAACAATTCTGCCATCATGGTCTCTAATTGAAACACTTAGCGAGAAATTATCAGGGGAAGGGACCAGTCAATAATATCTACCGCAATACATGACTGGTACTTGGGTTTATCGACACTCGAAGGGGGACATGAATATTTAATATTGGCGTAAGTGGAAATCTCAACGCAGAGAATCGGAACCAACACCACAATAGTAGTAGTAGTAGTAGTAGTAGTAGTAGTAGTAGTAGTAGTAGTAGTAGTAGTAGTAGTAGTAGTGGTGTATTCATTATTGACCACAAGCTCGCCGCTCTCAAAAAATGGCAAATATTTATGGAGTAACTCGGTTCTCTTATACATCCATATCCTTTGAACTTCTTGGATATTTTGGCAGCAAGAAAAAAACGCCACTCTGGAAGCCGAAACATTGGCACCGTTCCCATGGTCATTAGTAACCATGATATACTTATCAGGGGTCATAATCCGCAAACTCATATATATATACACAAATATATAGTTTCAAACCGCAGGCAAATATATATATATATATATATAATTTTGTATTAAATCTAATTTTGATTCAACATCTTTTTTGCCTCCATTTCTTTTATATTTGTTTATGGTATATTTATACCTATAACGAAATTTTTCAACTATTATTTTCATATTCTTATTACTTGCTCTGGCTGTTTTTTATGAACATGATGAATCTTTATTAGAAAACATCTTTTCTCTGTTTTTGGATCTCTCAAAAAGTTTGAATGTGTGTGTGTGTGTATGTGTGTTTTGAAGTAGAGGTGAGATTGCAGATAGTGGATTAAACTCAGAGTGGGCGCCATCTCAAAGCCACTCTGAATATTGTATGAAACTCTGAATATCAGCAAATTGAAGCTTAAACACCGAATAAATTAACACACACGCACACACACACACACACACACATTCATACATACACATACATACATGCATATATATATACGCATATACATACATACGTACATATAAACATACACATACACGAACAATATGCAGAGTTAATAATAAAAAGAAATGCAATAAAAGAGGCATACCATCGTTGTTACTTCGAGGACGTTCTTACAAACTTTTCGATACGACTAAAAGCTTTATTACAAATTTAAATAGCTGTCATACGTTTAGTCAGGACGAGGCTAAGAAATACAGAGATTCCAAGATTTAAAGATTTATAATGCAGAATCCAATATTTGAAATGAAACAGTTTTCAAAGCATAAAGATATAAAAAGGATGACATAAAGGGGAGAGAGTAAGAAAATCGGGAGACAGCACGGTATCTATCTATCTATCTATCTATCTATCTATCTATCTATCTATCTATCTATCTATCTATCTATCTATCTCTTTGTCTGTCTGTCTGTCTGTTTGTCGTTCATATATCTATCTTCGTCCTTTGTTTTTATCGCGTGTGTATCGTTGACGATTTTCTTTCTCCGTCTTCCCTTCTTTGGACTTTTTCTATATTTCTGATGAAGAGCTCCGATCAAAACGTGAAATCGTCTTTCTTTCTTTCCTTTCCTGAGCGTCCAATAACACTGTACTTATTCCACGTCCTCGCGTTGCTGTTTTTTTTTTTGTGTTTCTTCTTGCATGTTCATGTTTGGATTGTGTGTGAGTGTACATATATAT
>NC_068987.1:85332791-85333948 GCF_001194135.2 Octopus bimaculoides
TATATATATATATATATATATATATATATATATATATATATATATGTATTTATGTATGTATGTATGTATGTATGTATATGTATTTATGATATCATTTATCTCTGCATCAGATCGACAGTACCTGAACAGGTGAACGATGTGCTACAAGTTAGGCGTCGATGTGATCGCAGATTAAAGTGAGATGAAGTGTTTTACTAAAGAACACAAATGCACCACCTAGAAATGAAACCACGGTCTCGCGATCGTGTGTGCGACACCCTAACCACTAGGCGATACATAGTAACATACATACATACATACATACATCCATGTCTGGGATGTGCATTGATGTATGATCATATGTTGGATCGAAAACTCTTGTATTGTTTTGCACTGTCTGTTGTTCCGTTAATATAACAGCATTTGGCATTTGTGCGGCCACAACAATTCCATTACTAAATGTTTTGTGTCTGTCTTATTGTAGTTATTGATTGTTACTCAAATACATGTTTATAATTACAAAACTAAACTGATAGAGGGAAATAATATCGTTGTTATTGACCCGATACATAATATTAGACGAAATATAAGACAGCGAGTTGGCAGAATCGTTAGCATACGTGCAAAATGCTTAGCGGCATTTCGTCCGCCTTTATGTCTTGAGTTCGAATTCCACCGTGGACCACATTTACTTTCTTGAGGTCAATAAAATGAATAATAAGTAAATTCTGGAGTTGATGTTATAGCAAAAATGTATAAGGCTTTTATTACGTTTTGATTGTTTAAGCTTAAATACTGCAGAATATGCTCAACAGACCAGTGGCTTGCCAAACTAGTATTGGTCGGTTACTAACTGTCCAATCGCGTGTCTGCAACAGCTTGTTTTCAACGCGGGAAAGACCACTTTGTTTCTGGAGCCTACCAAAGGTTATAAAATCCCTTGTCTTCTGCCTCGCTTGGTCTTTGGCAGTAGCCATTGACCACACACCACGTCTCTTTGGACCAGCGTCGATGAACCAGAAATTCAGCCTGTCTCACAGATTTCGCTAACCAACCTTCGGTCTTCATCGTTACCGCAACAGACAGCAGACCACGTCACATCAACACGCCTAGCAGAACTGAAGGCATTTAAATCCTTGTTCCAGACTGTAACATATATATATATATATATATATATA
>NC_068987.1:85334448-85336249 GCF_001194135.2 Octopus bimaculoides
TATATATATATACTTAAAAATTTATATACATATGAGTGCATGTGTATACATTAATGTTTGTTTTTAATTTCAGTTATAATAAAAGCAATTTCACATTGATCTCATGAACAACCTCCATACTTTTGCCGAGTTCCTATTTCATATTCTCAACCTAGAATATTATTGACAGTGACTTCGAAGTTTCGATCACTTAAGGCCTCGTCAGACTGCTTAACTGGTCAAAACTTCGAAGTCACTTTAAATAATATTCTTTTTTAAGAATAATATGCGTGTGTGTGTATCTGTACATGCATTTATATACGCATATACATATGTGCATACCTACGTATATATTCTTTTCTCCTCTAGGGACAAGACCCGAAATTTTGAGGGAGGGAGCCAGTCGATTGCATCGACCCCAGTACGCAAGTAGTATTTCATTTATCGACTCTGAAAGGTTGAAGGGCAAAGTTGACCTCGGCAGAATTTGAACTCAGAACATAAAGACAGACGAAATACCGCTAAGTATTTCGCCTGCCGTGCTAACGTTTCTTATTTCTTTACTGCCTACAAGGGGCTAACCAAGGACAGACAAAGGGATTAAGTCGATTACATCGACCCCAGTGCGTAACTAGTATTTATTTAATCGATCCCGAAAGGATGAAAGGCAAAGTCAACGTCGGCAGAATTTGAATTGAAAATGTAACGGCAGACGAAATACAGCTAAACATTTCGCCCGGCGTGCTAACGTCTCTGCCAGCTCGCCGCCTTTCCCTACGTATATATGCAATAGGCGTCTATGTCTACAGACGCACATACACATGCGCATGTGCAAGCGCACATGCTCACACTCTCTGGCAAACATACACTCTCAAACAGCATGCAAACACCACCCACACGCATACACACACACACACACACACACACACACACACACACACACACACACACAGATTCAGCAGTGTTTGTGAGGTTGGGATGAGAGGCAACCCTACCGAACACGCCTTATTTCTTATTCAAACAGAAACACGCATAAACTCAATGTAATGTGCCGTGAAAAAATTTGGATCGTCGAGAAAATAATATCGAAAGACTTTCATACTTCTGAATAGTGACAAGAGCGAAACCAGTCTGCTGGAACACTTTTCGCTGAAACCGATCCATTTGAAACAATAATTTTATGTTATTTTATCTTATTTTATTTCTATTTTATTTTATCTCATTTTATCTTATTCTATTTTTATTTTATTCTATTGTATTCATATTTTCTTTTAGTTTAGTTTTATTTCAGATTCGAAGAATGAAATTCTATTGTAATATATGATTTCTGGTTCTTTATATTATATTATTCTTTATTTGTGCATTTTTATTCACAAGCGCACTCGTGTAGGACAAAGCGTTACACACTCGAAGGACTAAATGCCTTATCATAATTAGTTACGGCCTTTTGTGGGTGGAGATTGTTGGGTATGTATGTGGGGCGTCGGTTGGTTTTGGTTTTGGTTTTGTATTAACCATTCCGTATCGTACAACACATCGATCGGTGCCACGCCCGCAATGTTTTACGGTTTCTTCCTTTATGGTGCTACATAAGAAGTGGTTATTAGCTTCTACTTCAAACACCTTTTCCTTCTCTCTCTCTCTCTCTCTCTCTCTCCCTCTCTTTCTTTCTCGCGTTATATATATGACGAAAGGGAGATTTTTGTGTGACATTCTTTTTCGACGTGCACATCGCAACCGTTTCCGACAAATATACAGTGTATATTAAAAAAAGAGAGGGGTAGAGAGGGAAACGGAGAGAGAGAGAGAGAGAGAGAGAGAG
>NC_068987.1:85337164-85340557 GCF_001194135.2 Octopus bimaculoides
AAAAAAAAAAAAAAAAAAAAAAAAATTGAATAGTGTTCAGTCAACGGTCAATCATAATAATGGCCGATATTCTTGTTTGGTTCCTGATCACCTTAGCAGATTTTACTTCTACCGTCTTCAGAGCAATGGATAAAATGAGTACCAGTAAGATTCTGGGGTCGAGAAAATCGACTTTTGCCTTCCTCGTAATGTGTATATTCCCATCTATCTTAGAACTTGAGCATTTCAAAGCCTGCTTTCGTCGGTTTCACCTTTCTTCTTTATGTGGTCGGAATAATAAACTGTTTGCCATCAACCACAAAAAGAAAGGAAAAAAAAAAAAAAAAACATATCGTGACCTTTCCCTGTGCAAGAAATCAATATATAGTCCCGCCCCTTTATGTTTTTTATCTCTCTCAAATCTCACTTAGGGGATTCGTTTGTGCCTTTCATCTCTGCGGTATCGATAGAATTATGACCAGCCAAGTAATGGAGTCGATTAGGACGAACCGCAACCCTTCCTCCGAAATTTGTGTTAGCTTTGTGTCGGTGCTGGAAGGAGACGAATATGGTGGCGTGAGTGTGGGGTGCGGTGGTGGAGGTATTGTAGAGTCATCGGATCACCACACTGAATAACTTCTTTTACATTTTCCATTGAAATCCAGCGGGAGCGGATTTTTTTCTGTTACTTTTTTTTTTTTCATCTTTGCGAGGATCAATAGCATAACTAAAGGCTCCATTAGATCCCCGGTGTTTATAAAGATGACGAATCTAAAAGACAAAAAAACAACCCTAAACTCTATAACAAAGTTAAGTACGCAAAAGGAGACTCAGATATAATTTACCATAAGGTTTATTTTAAAAAAACGTAGTAAGCGGGAGAAAATTTAGGGTTATGGGCTGGGTACACAACTCATGTACTTAAACATATCTAAGGATATTCTTTTCTACTCTAGGCACAAGGCCCAAAATTTTGGTGGTGAGGGGGCAGTCGATTATATCGACCCCAGTATGCAACTGACACTTAATTTATCCTTTTCTACTCTAGGCACAAGCCCCGAAATTTTGGTGGTGAGGGGGCAGTCGATTATATTGACCCCAGTACGCAACTAGTACTTAATTTATCGACTCCGAAAGGATGACAGGCAAAGTCGACTTCGACAGAATTTGATCTCAGAACGTAAAGACAGACGAAATGCTGCTAAGCATTTCACTGGGCGTGCTAGAGTTTCTGCCACCTCCCTGCCTTATATGTAGGGATATTACATCAAGAAATGATTTGTTGTTCATTATACAGGGATAGTTAACTTGTTTCATTAGACTGCGGCCATACTGGGGCACCACCCAGTCGAAGAAATTGCCTTCAGTACTTATTTTTTAAATGTCTCCTACTTATTGCATCGGTCTCTTTGACGAAGCGCTAGGTAATAAAGAACTTAAAAACAACAACCGACACAAGTTGTTACCAAACACAGAGTTGTATACGCAGATATATATATACGACGGGGTTCCACACAGTTTCTGTCTCCCAAATTCCCTCGTTGGGGATTGGTTGGTGCGGGACTGTAGTAAGGTTCTTGCCAAGGTGCTGTGCGTAGGTGTTGAACACGAAACCATGTTGCAAAGCAACGTTCTCAACTACACAGCCATGCCTTCGCCATGTTAGGTAAAAGCTATTAAAAGAATAACATGTCCTCAAAAAAATAAAGAACACTCAAGAAATGAAGGTAAATCTGCGAAAGTATATTGTCTCCGGTTGATTTTCGTTATCT
Organism: Octopus bimaculoides; assembly: GCF_001194135.2. Taxonomy (NCBI): domain Eukaryota; kingdom Metazoa; phylum Mollusca; class Cephalopoda; order Octopoda; family Octopodidae; genus Octopus; species Octopus bimaculoides. The sequence goes on from NC_068987.1 coordinate 85,338,916, forward strand.
TTATAAGCTTCAGTTTTCACAAAATCTTGGCCCAACATCAAAGTGAGGAACCCTTATTTTTCTCGTTTATCTATAGAGAAGATATTTTTGGCCATAGATTCCCAAGTATAAATGATGGATGGTCATGTATGGAGCACTTTAATACATCGGCTTGATTAATCAGATGTGAAATGAGAGTAAAGAGCAACAACAAAAATCTTTAATTTCTTTCACAATAATCTTAGCCACATTTGTAACGTAACACCAGACAAGAGTAGAACTTGAAACCGGTTCGACGTAACCGAGTGACCACTTTGATACATATTGTCTTTAACCATCCTGTAGTATTCGTTTTAGACTAAGCTCAGCAATTTTGAGAGGAGTTGGGTAGCTCGATTACATCGATCCTATGGCTCAACTGGTGTTTATTTTATTGATCTCGAAAAGATGAAAGCCAAAGTCGACGTCAGGAGCATCGGAAGTCAGAACGCAAAGAGCCAGAAAGCAAAAATACCACTAAGCATTTTACACGGCGCAGAAGCGATTCTGAGCTGTCGAAGCCTTTTGTAATGGTTTCAAATTCTGGCACACAACTACAAATTTTAGAAGAAAGACAAGTCAATCACATCGATTCCATTGCCCAACAAATACATATTTTATTCTTTTCTACTCAAGAAACAAGGCCCGAAATTTTGGGGGATGGGGTCAGTCGATTAGATCGACCCCAGTATGCAACTGGTGCTTAGTTTATCGACCCCGAAAGGATGAAAGGCAAAGTCGACCTCAATGGAATTTGAACTCAGAACGTAAAGACGGACGATATACCGCTAAGCATTTCGCCCGGCATGCTAACGTTTCTGCCAGCTCGCCGCCTTAGAAATATTCTTTTCTACTCTAGGCGCAAGGCCCGAAATCTTGGGAGAGGGGGTCAGTCGATGAGATCGACTCCAGTATGTTACTGGTACTTAATTTATCAACCCTGACAGAATGAAAGGCAAAGTCGACCTCGGCTGGATTTGAACTCAGAACGTAAAGTGTCGGCAGAAATGCCGTTATCGCAGCACAACATCTTTCTCTTTCCTTTCATCGCTGTTTCCCGTACATGTGTATCTATCTGTGTATAAGCGATATTTTCTTTTATTAAGATGTCAGTATTTCTTTATTTTCCAAACCCACAAATCATTTTTATGTATATATACAAACAAGGGCGCATGGCCTAGTAGTTGAAGCGTTGCACTAACAATCGCGAGATCGTGGTTTTAATTCCTGGATCGTTTGGTGTGCTGTGTTATTTAGTAAAACCCGTCATCTCACGTTGCCATGCGATCACTTCGGCACGTGACTCGTGGTACACCGTGCGCCTGTTTAGGCAACGTCGATTTGACGGAGGGATTTAGCCAATGCACAGCACAAACATTCAGTCACTATAAACCTATTAGTATGAGTTGTCCAGCAATAAATTGCAGAACAGTCTTCAACTGGTACTTAATTTATCGACTCCGAAAGGATGAAAGGCAAAATTGACCTCGGCGGAATTTGAACTCAGAACGTAGCGATGTAACTTTGTGACAAAAAAAAAAAAGAAAAGAAAAAGGAAAAATGTATATACATAGACTTTGATTTTAAAGAGAAAAACTGACTAAATGTAACCTCTTCATACTAT
>NC_068987.1:85341286-85344101 GCF_001194135.2 Octopus bimaculoides
ATTTTCTAGTTATTTCACTCATTAGACTGAGGCCATGCTGGGGCACCGCCTTGAAAGGTTTAGTCGAAAGAATCGACCCCAGTATTTTTTTGTTTTTTCTAAAGTTCGGTACTTATTCTATCGATCACTTGCCGAACTGCTATCTTACGAGGACGCAAACACACCGACACCGCTTGTTAAACGGTGAGAGAAGAGGGTGGTCAAACACAGACACATATATATGTGTGTATGTATATATAAATGTGTGTGTGTGTATGCGACGGTCTTCTTCCAGTTTCCGTTTATGAAACCCACTCACAAGGATTTGGTCGGCCCGAGGCTATAATAGAAGACATTTGCCCAAGGTGCCACGCAATGGGACTGAACCCAGAACCGTATAGTTGGGAAGCAAACCTTTTTACCACACTGCTATGCCTACGCCTATGTTTCAAAATCATTTGGATGACGTTTATCTACGTTTTAGAGGTTATTCTGGCGAGCACCACTTCCTATCATCTTTGAAACGGCCGTTTTGTAACCCATGAAAATATTGCATATGGCTATTCTCCAATAGCCTATAATTGAAATTGTGAAAAGATATATATTTTTTTCTACCCCAAGTAATATATTATCAAACACTCTGAAAGCTTTCTGTAAGTAAAACTGAAATTTCTTTTTCTTGAGAAATCGAATTAAAAATTATTTTACAGAGTTCTGATGTTGATGTCTGTTCTGTTCAAGGTGCAGTATTGATTATAATTGGTTTGAAATTTTGGGATGAGGCCAGCTATTTCGAGGGAGGAACTAAGCCAGTTACTCTAGACTCCAACTGGTATTTATTTTATCGACACCGAAATGATGAAAGGCGAAGAAAATCGCGATAGAATTTGAACTTACAACGCAATGACAGACGAAATGCCACTAAGCGTTTTCTCCGGCGTGCCAACGATCCTGCCACCACACCACTTTAGCATACAGTGAAATAATGGTTTCAAATTTTGCCACAAGGGTAACAGTTTTTAGGGGAGGGTATGAATCGATTACATTGACCCCCAGTGTTCAACTGGTACTTATTTTATGGACCCCGAAAAGATGAAAAGCAAAGTCGACTTCGGCGGAATTTGAACTTAGAACATAAAGACGGAAAAATGCCGATAAGCGTTTCGCCCGGCGTGTTAACATTTCTTATTTCTTTATTGCCCACAAGGGGCTAAACATAGAGGGGGCAAACAAAGCACAGACAAAGGGATTAAGTCGCTTACATCGACTCAAGTGCGTAACTGATACTTAATTTATCGACCCCGGAAAGATGAAAGGCATAGTCGACCTCGGCGGAGTGAACTCAGAACGTAACGGCAGACGAAATACTGCTAAGCATTTCGCCTGGCGTGCTAACGTTTCTGCCACCTCGTCGCTTTAGCATGCAATGAAATAATACAATACAGACTAGACACAGGATGCTGTGCAGCATCTAAGACCAACTCATTCTACACAGCCACCGATCAAGAATATAACACAACCGGAACTACACATATTTTCTACAAACACCACACAACACTACAACATAGACTACACCTCACACAACATGTACAAACCAGAAACGCCACCCAACAAAATAACAGTTCACGTTACACAGGTTCGACAAACAAACCAAACACTAAAACACCTTTCAACCTTAAAACTGCCACACTTTGGACAATCCCCATGGGTTATATCAGTGGTTCTCATGCGGAATCTGTATGACCTTAGTGGTCCATAGAAGATTTTGCGGTTAAAATTTATCTGCAAGATAATTCAAAAATGCACAAAATTTTTTTAACAGTTTTTAGATAAATTCTTAATAATATTTAATTCTGAAAATATATTATGACTTTTAAACCCAAAATGGCTATGGATGTCCACTCTAGTTAAATTAAAATCAAAGGGGTCCAAAAGTGTAAAATAAAAAGAGTTAAGAAGTACCGGCTGATAAGGACAAGAAAACAAAACGGCACAAGGCAAAATATCAGAAGGGCTTCGAGCACTTGAAATATTATTGAAAGCTTGTGGAAAGCTAAGGTTACAGGTTCCCACATAAATTCTACCGGGAGTATGACCAAATCAGAGTCTAGTCGAATAATAATAATGGTAATTTCTTTTATTTGCCAGCAGGGCAACAAACGAAGGTGTGCCGTACATGGGCAGTGTATAATTTGTGTTGGGTTTCACATAGAATATAGGAGAAGAAAGGTAAAAGAAGGTGAAATGAGATAATAGTGTACATCGAATGCGAAATATGTGAATGTAATTATGATTGAATCCCGTTACCGGGGAAATGTTAATTAGAGCCAATCAAGATCTAGGGTCACCCTGACCACTAAAGGAACAACCTCTAACTCTACTTCGTTCTTCAATCTACATGCACATGGCTAGAGTAGATCCATTCATCTGAACCAGTTTTGCCACAATCACTCACCTTTTTTACAAATTCATTGGGTAACAGCACTTCATTCTCTACCCTCGCATTCTTTTCCAAGTAGAACCAAAAAATCTGGATGAGGGCTTGACAGAAGAGGAAGGTGTCTAATGTAATTTTTATATGGATTAATTCCCACTGCTCCGGTTTCTCTAGCCAATGTATTCCTCCCTGGACGGGACGCCGAATTACTCTTTTCTACCAGCTGAGTAAACCGGAGTAACGCAAAGCTCAAGAACACAACATATTCTCCGGTCGAGGATCGAAACCACAATCTTATGATCATGAGTCCATAATCCCTAACCACTTAGTCATGCGCCTCAACGCTTAAAAATAAATATATGTTTATATATATGTATATATATATATATATATATATAT
>NC_068987.1:85344671-85347985 GCF_001194135.2 Octopus bimaculoides
ATCTATATGTACATGTAGATGAAGGTATGTGCATACATGTACATATATATGCATATACTCATATATTGTTTATATATGTGTGGGTGTGTGTGTGTGTGTGTGTGTGTGTGGTTGATTATTTTCCTTATGTTTTGAAACGTTTTATCAGATTTTCATTGTATCACTGTAAAAATAATATCAGTAATGATAATAATAATAGTTGTGATTAAATCGATCATTATGGTGACGAATACACGTGTACAGACAACACAATATAAATGGGAGAAAAAAATAACCTTACCTGTACCATTCTAGGCCTCTTGAGTAGTGTCTATCGAAGAAATGTGGTTCGGGGCCAGGAGCCCTAATATCCGGATGTAATCGTAAAAATTCCAGTAGGGCTCGAGTGCCTCCTTTTTTAACTCCAATGATAATAGCTTGGGGAAGTTTTTTAGAGGGCCCTTCTCGTACGACTAACATCCGAGAGGATTTCGGAGGTGTCTGCGCCACGTGATGTGAAACTGTGGCCATATTACTTTCACTTTCCAAAACTTGATTTAAATGAATATCGTCGGCTCTGTTCGATTGTTTTCCAAGTTCTTCATCATTGTTATCAGCATCGGGGTCATTTTCCTCTCCATCACCGCCGTCACTTTCCTCATTTAAGTTGTTGTTGTTGTTGCTTGTGTTGCTGTTGTTGTTGTTGTAGTCCTCATTGCTGTACTGATAATAGAAGCTGTTATTGTTGTTGTTATTGCTGTCGTTGTCGTCATTAATATCATTATCTTTGCTATTGTCTTTTTCACTGACATCGAAGTTACTCACATTCTCGCTAAACGCAATCGTTCGCCGGCGATCCTGTTCGATATCGAAGCCATTTGAGTCGCTACTACTGCTATTATTATTATTATTATTATTATTATTATTATTGCTGTTGGTAGTGGTGGTGTTCTTTAAATTGTTGATATTGTCGGTTCTGTTGTTGCTGTCGATTTTGTTGCTTTTGGAGACATTCCATTGATTAATAGCTACATGATCGATAAAACTATTATCATTACTGTTTTTGTTGTTGTTGTTGTTGTTGTTGTCGATGCTAGCTGCAGTAGTGGTGGTTTTCTGGCTATTATTTCCTGCTTGTCGTCTAGACTTGCGACCGGTGATGGGTAAGGATCGCAACAGCGGTTTCAAAATGGGTAACACTTGCAAAGAGACGCTTTTGTTGTCGGACGGAGGTGTATGAAATGGAAGAGTTTTGGACAGATTTATTCTACGGTTAATATCCGCTATACTGTAAGAATTCTGTACTGGCAATTTCTCTGCCATCGGACGCATAAGAATGTGTGGTTCTGGGGTTGTTTGTTGAGGTGAAGGGAGTGGTGACGGTGATGGCTGTGGACTCGTTAAACCGGCGGGCAGTTGGTGTTGCAACAGTTTGCGGCGATCAGAGTTTGGGATGAGGTGCAGCTCTTCTTGCTTGCTACCAATGTGCAGCTGCATTTCGTCTGCAGTCGGCTCATTTTTTAATTGCAGTCTGTCGTTCGCGTCAGATTTTTTAGATGTCAATAATAAAGTCACCGTGTTTGAGGTAGAAGAGGAAGAAGAAGAAGAAGAAGAAGAAGAAGAAGAAGAAGAAGAAGAAGAAGAAGAAGAAGAAGAAGAAGAAGAAGAAGAAGAAGAAGAAGAAGGAGAATGTGATTTAGTTACGTGTGAAGAAACATGTGTTTTGTCTCTTGCTTTTGTTGTTGTAGTTGTTGGTGTATGTGCTGTTGATGGTGATGATGATGGTTGTGGTGACAATGTTGTTGTTGACGATGATGATGTTGCTGTTGTTGTTGATGATGATGGTGATGATGATGATGATGGATGTGGTGGTGGTGGTGGTGGAGTATGTGGCGTCGAGGTTGTGGGTGATGATAATATTGGTGATAACAATGACGGTTTGTAATCAGTTTCGTCAGTTTGGGAGTTTGAATTAAGCAGAAGTTTACTTTTTTGACGATCATCGTTTTGACGATGCTGATGATGATGATGGTGGTGGTTGTGGTGGTTGTGGTGATTTTGGTGAGGAGGAGGAGATGGAGAAGGAGGAGAAAGAGGGGGAGAATGAGGATGATGTTGATGGTGATGATGGTCAGGGTGACGATGACATTTGTGATGGAGGTCAGAGTAAAAGACAAAACGTTTTATACCCTGTTGATTGGTTTGTGGTTGTTGTTGTTGTTGTTGTTGTTTTAGTTGATGATGATGATGATGGTGGTGGTGGTGGTGGAATTGTTGCTGTTGTTCTCGCTGCTGCTGCTGTTGCAGCTGACGGTGGTGATATTGTTGAATATGCTGCTTCTGTTGCTGCTGCTGCAGTTGTAGATGATGTCGATGGTTATGAAGATGATGAGGATGATGCTGATGATGATAATGACGATGGTGGTTATGTCGGTGGAGGTGAGGGTAATGCTGATGAGGATGCTGATGCTGATGATGGCGGCGTTGGTGGTAGTGTCGGTTGTGCAGAGGTGGAAGCGGAATTGAAAATGGACGGCGATGGTTCAAAGCCAAACGGCGACTGAAAGAAGTAGAAATGCCTCTAGCCGAAACACAAACAAACCAACTGTTGATAACAATGCAGATGCAGTAAACGAGCGCAGAGATGGGCCAAGTGATCATCACGATTTTGAAAGTGGCTCTTGGTCCCTCGGCACAACTATGAGAAAGTCGGCTGGAGAAACCTTGCGAAAATCCTCTTCCGATTGCACTCGCTACGAGTGCCGCATACGAAGAGATGCCAGGAAATATCTTCGCGATAATTACAAAATGTTGAGAGCAAATCTTGGTGTTGAAAGTAGTCCATTCTGGTTTATGGGTTTTGGCATCCGGCTCTTCAGGTCATCGACTCAGGATTATCATTAATATATGTATGTATATATCCCAAAAATGTATTGGTAACAAATAAGGTATTTCTAGAGCTTAAAAGAAATTACTTGAGTTGTGTGTTTGTGTGTGTGTGTGTGTGTGTGTATGTATGTGTATGTTTTTTTTTTTTTTCAATAACTTTATTGTCAAAATCAAACATGTATATTACTATAAAGAAATGTTAGAACTTTGTTACTTTAATGTGTGTGTGTGTGTGTGTGTGTGTGTGAGTGTCGGAATGGGATTTTACGAGTCTAACAATTTCGCATCGCGATTAAACCTACAAACGTCAAACAGAAGTAACATATATCTGTATATTTTCTTAAATACTAATTAAAATGTATTTTCATCCTAATAATATTATTGGTTGACGGCTCTTTACGTTTTATATATTGATAATATTAATAATATGGTAATACATTTAAAAA
>NC_068987.1:85348494-85350994 GCF_001194135.2 Octopus bimaculoides
GTGTGTGTGTGTGTGTGTGTGTGTGTGTGTGTGCGTGTGTGTGTGTGTGCGTGTGTATAAGTAAATCCTGTACGGAAAGTACTCACGTGTAAGTCTTGAATTAAAACCACGAATTGCAAATAGTAAAAAAAAATATAAATAGACAATAAATCGATAAATAAATAAAAATACTAATAATAAATCCTTATAGGGGTTGGATTATCCTCTTCTCTGGAATGGATTATGATTACAATTATTGTTGTTGTGTGTTTTAGGAGTATATTAGTACGATTGCAGTTGTTTGGTTGACTTACAATGCACACAATATTTGTTTGTTGTTTAGCATACTGCTACGTCCGTTATGAATCGTCTTTTTATCCTTCTGTGTCCGTGTGTAGGTATATATACATATATATACATATATATACATGTGTTTGCGTGTGTGTATGTGTGTGTATGTGTGTGTCAAGTGTTTGTGTAAGCGTGTGTCTTCTTTTAAGCTGTGAATGAAAATCAATTTCAAGTTTCAATTTCAAGTTATATATTTAATTAATATTTTTCCAGATTGATTTTTAAAATTTTTTTCTCCGTAAAAAAATATCCAGGATTTTCCATGAATAAGTTGAAATTAATAAACAAGTGAACGTATGATCCAATCAGAGAACTGTTATTAAATGATCAAATCAAAAGCCGTAGATATTTGATATTTAGATATGAAACACAAAACATTCGCCGAAACGATCGTGGCAAGGTTGTATTATATATATATATATCTATACATATATGCTTATGTATAATTATTGTTGTTGCACGAACTCCAGTTTTGTAAACATTTGAAAATGTTTCTTGTCAACAGTGGAAACATTTGCTACTATTGAGGGGAGAGTGAGAGAAAAGCGTGTAGAATGTATGTTTGTAAGTGTGGGTTTATAAATGTCCATTTGTTTATATGTGGAGTGTATAACGCGTTTGTGTGTTAGGTTGTCTTGACCATGTTTATCATTATAAAACGTGGACTATGGCAAGTTTTTCATGGAAACGGGTGAGAAAGAGAAAGAGAGAGCGAATGTGTGTGTGTGTCGTGATGATAGTGTAGGGTCGAGAAAGCGTCTAATGGTTTTGCTTATGTAAAAACATGTGAGTGACAGGTTAGACGTATACATACATACATGTATATATATTATATGATGTGGGTGTTTGTCACTTATCTTTCTATTAAGTCAACAATGTTTGTTCGTGTTTGTGTGTGTGTGTGTGTGTGTGTGTGTGTTTGTGTGTGTGTTTCTTTGCGTTTCGAAATACAAAAGAATATATTATTAATTATTGCAATTAATAATAAAACGAACAAAATATACAAGTAGATAAATAATAATAATAAAAAAAGAATGATAAAGCTACAAACTTCTTCCTGTATGAAAATAACTCTAACTGTGACAAATATATATCGTATTATATAGAATTCTATTTTCTTTTCCGTTTGTTTTCTATTCAAATTAATATCAAGAACGAAGATAATGATAGATAAATAATTATATATGTTCTTACGGACGGTTTAAAGGTATCTTTGTGTGTGTGTATATATGTGTATATATGTTTAATTTCAGATTTTACCTTTCTTTCTCGAAAACACGCGTGTTATGTACTGCAGCGTTGCTTTTTTTTTTTCTTCTTGTGATTGTTATGTGTATGTTTGTTTGTTTGTGGGTTTTGTATTATTATCACAGTTTCTTTACACGTTTGGTAGAATATAGCAAAGCGTCTGTTTGGTATCTTAAGTTCCCAGTAAACATACAAAAATCTTTAAAAAGAATCAGTAGCGACTACGACGACGACGACTGCAACATCAACAACAGTATCATCAACATCAACATCATGACGAACAGAATTCACTAACATATCCGTAACACCAACACGAACATTATTATCATTATCATTATTATTATTATTATTATTAATGTTATTAAGACGGCCAAACGTATCACCAGAGCGGTACCGCGAGAATATAGGAGAAGAAAATTCCTTGTCTAACATTTTTGCACACAATATAATGAAATGAAATGGCAAGATGTGCAATAGAAGTTGTTTAGTGTGCCCACAGTCTCGTTATGTTAAATCGCTTCGGCAGAACGTGTGGCGATGATGGAGGGTGATGATGGCGGCGAAGGTGACGGTGTGTTCGTTTCGTTGGTTGGTTGGTTGGTTGGCTGGCTGGCCGATCGGCTGGCTGGCTGGCTGGCTGGCTGTTTCGTTATTTAAGCTGGTTGCATGTATAGGTGTATGGATAGATAGACAGATGGGTGGAAGGGTGGATGGTAAAAGCAAAAAAAAAATGTGAAGAAGCGGAGAAGTAAGACAGACCTTGCAAAATTAAGAGGCAATGCGCCTCTCTCGCTTGTAGTATGTAAAATACGAATGTTTGTATGTGCTATAGGAGTCGGAGATATTTGAGTTAAAGAAAAGAAAAGAGAAATAGAGAAAGAGAGAGGCAGTGATTGGGTAGAAGTTGGTTTTGTTGTTGTTG
>NC_068987.1:85355815-85364873 GCF_001194135.2 Octopus bimaculoides
AGGCGGCGAACTGGCAGGAATGTTAGCACACCAGGCGAAATGTTTAGCGGTATTTCGTCTGTCTGTATGATATGAGTACATATTCCGCCGAGGTCGACTTTGCCTTTCCTCCTTTCGGGGGTCGATAAATTAAGTACCAGTTACATATTGAGGTCGATCTAATCGACTGGTCCTCCCCACCAAAATTTCGGGCTTTGTGCTTACAGTAGAAAAATTTCTTTACATGTTTCGCAGGATATAGCAATGATGGTGATACTAATAATAATAATAATAATAACAATAATAATTATCATAGTGGGCGCATTAGGTATGACAAGAAAATATTCAGACAAATACATAACAAAAAAAAACACATATATATATAATATACAGAAAATTGCACTACTAGGCATTGCGCACATCCTGCGCAAAACACTTTCAATGCAGTAACCATAAGAGCATCACAGCAAACCACAGCACATACACAAGGCACACAGAGCTGCGCTCGGTAGTGCAGTGAAAGCACGTTATAAAAATAAAACTACTGAATAATAATAATAATAATAATAATAATAATAATAATAATAATAATAATAATAATAATAATACTAATAATAATAATAAATGGTCGGATGCAGTACCAAGCAGTGACTTTCATGGCTTCTGATCTTAACTGATTGGAAGTGTTATCATGTACATTGTTTTGTCTTGGCATAAAAGATGGGCTACAGTAAATTATTCTGCTCAATACCACAGATTTTCTCATCAGCTGTTTGACCTTAACCAGTTGAGCATGTCCCTTAGTGGCTGACGATATGTGCATCTCTGATCATGAGCAGAAGTAGTGGGGGAGCATCATAGCCATGTGTTGAGAGGAATTCTTTGGGGTCTGAATAATTCACCTTTGGAAACATAGATGTTTTGTACAACATCCTTAAACAAACCTTATTCAGGGACTTTTTGAGCGGGATGGGCTACTCGACCTGAAAAAAATTATAACTGGGCCCTACCTGCGAGATCATACGCTGTTTATCTTGATATGAGATCACCATGTCGCGCATATGGTTGTGATGCATGTGCCTGGTGTACCCTTATCAGACGGATAGTCATGATGGGTATAATGGGCTTCGTATATTTTACCCCACTGTCACTTTGATGGCATGTACTGCTCTCTCACTTAATAATAATAATAATAATAATAATAATAATAATAATAATAATAATAATAATGTTGTTGCTGTTGTTCGTGTATACGCAAGACGCCCGTTCGAATAGATTTGTTTGTTTGAACTGTTTCTGCGAAAGTCTGTTAAATCTTTGGTTCTGTTTTATAGTTAACTTGACCAGGATTTGTAGGAATTGTTCGTCCTGTTTTGCTTTAACTCTTAGGAGCGGAATCCCCATTAATTATTTCTGTAACATAACCATACTTTAAAAACAAAATACCAATAAAGAAATATAAGCATACAAAGAAACTTGGCGTCGCAAATTTAAAGTAAAATGATTGTTGGAACAGTGACTATAAAAAGGATTTGGCACCGCTTCTTTTCACTACTCCCATTGCGAACTCAACATGCAGCCCTTAACGGCAGCAACGTGCACACAAAGACATCAACAGTAAAATAAACAAAAACAAAACAGCTGTTGACAACCACCTTCTCGAAAACGATCTGTTTTAACAACGAACAGATGTATGGTTTGAACTAAGCTTTATTGCCAATTCTTCAACTGATAATGCAGGATTTTCTTCAAGTAATTCCTTAAGGAGCTTATCATGAAACTCAACTGGAAGTCCTGTTCGATCTTCATCTTCAAGGCTGAAATCTCCGCTTCTGAATTTTGCAAACCATCTTCTGCAAATTCTTTCATTCAAGCACTCTTTCCCATAAACTGAATGTATGTTTCGAGTCGGTTCGGCTGCAGAGTTTCGTTTTTTGTACTCATAAAGCATTATGTGTCTGAAATGCTCTTTGGACGCTTTCATTTTAGAAAGGGTTTTAATCAAAGAAATTTTAATTCTATTATTCTGTAAAATAATATTTAATTAGTTTAAATGTACATAAATGCATAAAAATAATTTTCAGTTCCATTAGACATTCTAAAATACTATTAAATTTCATTCAATTTTAAAAAAGGTAAAATCGAACAGAACTTATGGGATGACCTGATAGAAGCAGTTCTAATAATGTTAACATTACCGATAATACATACTTAATGTGTTTTGGTTTGTTGTTTTTTCTGCACTTATTGTCTGCAGGATTCGCCCTGGCAAAAATCCCTGTTAGACGTCGAGATATATGTATACATAAAACGGACAATTAAGAGAACTCCCCGAATTTGCAAAAATCCCTGTAAGTTGTCGAGAAATATATATACATAAAACGGACAAGGAAGTGAACTCCCTGAATTTGCGAAAATTACATAAGGATAATATTCAATGCCTTCGCTAGTTCTAATGACAATCCTTGGGAATGTTTAGCCACATTGAACATCGTTAATAAAACTCCATGTACACATAATACCCAGGAATTAAGAACGATGAGTAGAGTTTCTGTGTCTTTGAGAATAATTGCCATTAATGCTATGAATTTTCTTTCTATTGCAGCATAATTTCAATTCATTAAAATTTATTTTCAGCTCTCCACATTAACTATGGCGACCGGCACTTAACGCATTCTCATTCAATTGGCTCTGACATCTGACAAGTATTTATTTTATCGACTAAGAAAAGAAAATTGAAGATGATTTTAATATAAAATTAACACAAAATAGATTGTTGTTGCTATTGTGGCTGCTGGTATAAAGATGCTGTTCTGGTTGCTGTTGTAGTTGTTGTTGTTGTTGTTGTTATTGTTGCTGATGTTGTTTGACCAAAGCCAAATCATACAGAGCAAACCTATGAACAAAGATGGTCTCGGATAACAATTCTGTTATATTTTCGTGGCTGTGTGGTAAGAAGTCTGCTTCCCAACCACATAGTCCTAGGTTCAGTCCCACTGCTTGACACCTCCGAGATATCTTCTACTATAGCTTCAGACTGACCAAAGGCCTCGTTAATGGATTTTGTAGACGGAAACTGAAAGAAGCCTGTCGTATATATATATACCATGAAGTAGTTGTAGTTGTATGCTGTCAACTTAATGTGACAGTCCCCTGAAGGGAATAATACTACTGTTGGTTAGACCTAGGAAGCTGCACCACTTCCTGTCGGCCTTGACACATTCCCTGTGTCCTTATATTTACAAGGGGGAGAGAAGCACCTCCATCCCGCTAAGCCTGCATCTAGAGACATGTCTCTCAGTCTTTGCTCGTCATCAGTCTGGGCAAAGACACGCATACCCTTAAAGTAGTTCTCAGAGAGATTCAACGTGACACAGAATGTTACAGGGCTGGCCCTTTCAATTAAAGGTTGAGTGCACTGGAACAACTGGAAATAAAGAGCCTTGCCCAAGGACACCACGCTCTGTCGGGTATCGAACTTAGGATCGTGAGCTAAATACCCTGACCACTAAGCCATGCATTTTCACTCTATATGCAGTAATGACGCATACAGTGGACATATTGAAAGAAGTCGGGGTTGTCACGGCTGGAACAACTTTGATCTTAGCTCAGCTAGAACTATATACGGCGAATCGACAGAATGTGCCTGAAGTTCTCGCTGCTGGAATGATTTTTGCCTCCCTCTCATATATATTGTGTTTTTAACCACAGCACGTCCATATGAAGTGTTATCTTTGGACGAATACCGCAGTAGATTTGCCTTTAAACGATGTATTTACATTTAGTATGATACATAGATGGCTACTTTAGTACACACACACACACACACACATCCACATGTACTTATTTATGTAAGGACATACCCATATCTGATGCCTGGAGCGTCTGATGAATGCAGAAGCTTGGAGCTTCTGATGTATGATGTGTGTGTGTATACATGTATGTATGTATTTATGTATGTGTATGTGCATGTGCGCGCGTGTGTTTACTGAGATAGTTGTGCATTAATACGTAGATAAAGAGATACGCACATTTAAGTGTGTGATAAATATGAACGTAAGTGAGGTAGATATAATAATTGATTACTAGAAACATCAGGTGTGATACGGAAAGATATCAGGCCTGAATCACAGAAGGACATGGCACCAACCATTTATCATCTTATACTTACAGCTGCAGCTATCACTGTCATAATAACAAACTCATATGCCCACGGGCATATGGCGTAGTGGTTAAGAGCGCGGGTTACAAACCCCAAGATTCCGAGTTCGATTCCAGGCAGTGACCTGAATAATAATAATAATGACATTAATAAGGAATGAGAACCCAGGTTCGAAATTTCCCTGAGATACCTGATGAAAGATGGAGGGTATATCAGCAGAAACGTTGTGTTAGCAACAAACAAGATGGAGACAAATATCCGTCAAATTTATATAATGTAAATAATGTTTATACGTCATTATCTCTTTGATTCTATGATTGAACCGCTAAGAGGTTACTGATCTGGCAATAAAGAATAGCCAAATTTCACTGAAAAGAGTAGGTAAATCTTCCATGTTAAAATATGTAGGCAAGATCACGCTGAATTGCGTTGTATTGTTTATTTTCATTTGGTATGAGGTGTAGCATTTACAACATGCATCATAACCACAGATCAATTCTGAGAAAATGATTTTATGAAATAATTTTCGAAAATCATGCTACTACAAGCACCAAATCGCAATCCTTTCAACCTGGAGCATTATTTTAACTCCTTTCTTACGCCAAATTTCCAGAAAGGCGCAGGTGTTGCTGTGTGGTGAGAAGCTTACTTCCCAATCACATGGTTCCGGGTTCAGTCCCACTGCGTGGCACCTTGGGCAAGTGTCTCCTACTATAGCCTCGGGCCGACCAAAGCCTTGTAAATGGATTTGGTAGACGGAAACTGAAAGAAGCCTGTCGTATATTTGTATATTTATCTATGTGTCTGTGACTCTGTGTGTTTGTGTTTGTGTCTCACCACCGCTCAATATACGGTGTTGGTTTGTTTACATCCCCATAACCGAGCGATTCGTCAAGAAGCATCGATAGAATAAGAACCAGGCTTTAAAAAACTACTGGGATCGAGTCATTTGACTAACAATTCAATGTGGTGCTCCAGCATGTCCTCAGTCTAATGACTAAAACAAGTAAAAAATAAGAAATAAAAGATAAATATATCAGGGCGGTAAAAATCACAACCAGATACTTTAAAATATTTCGGTTATGAAAGAATCGTTGCATTTGCACAGTGATGGAGTCTTTTCGCGGTCGTTCGATTCGCTAAAAATAGCAACACAATATAGAAATATGCACGATAGCAATAAGATCTCAACAAGCATGCAACGGGGAGAATTTAGTCTTTAACCACACAAGAAACAGTAGCCAAATTTGCCTCAAATTTTATATCCTTTTGTCTTAAAATTAGGGCATACGTAATGCATTTTGTCTGATTTTTTTATTCTAAGGATTTTGTCCCAAACAAGGCTTGAGGCCACCCTAGTGTAAGGGACGACAAAGAAGTAAAAGAAGGGGCCAACGAAGTCAAAAGATGGCGAATGACAGAAACCGAAAAGGACTGAATATCGTAGACCAGAGGAAAACAAGACGACGGTAGAGAGATCTGGAGAGCAGTAGTTCGAGGAAAAAATATATTAAAATACAAGAAACCATCACTAACAGGAAACACAACTGAGAAACGATGCCTTCTGAGAAGAAAAGCAGGTGATATAATTGAAAGTTTTGACATGGGATAATAGACCAGGAATTTCCTCAGAGCAATAACCATGCGAATACATAGAGAAGAAACACACATACATACACTCTCCGGCACACCTATATTTACGACGGAATTCTATAAAGTTTCCGTCTACCAATTTCACTCACAAAGCAATGGTAACCTGGAGCTATAGTAGAAAGCACTTACGTAAGTTAAAACGATGTGGAACTGAACTCGAAACCACGTCCTCTTGGTTGGAAAGCTAGCTTCTTAAATACACAACGATTGTCTATTTGGATAATATAATCTTCTTGGCACTTCGTCGGTTACGACGACGAGGGTTCCATTTGATCCGATCAACGGAACAGCCTGCTCGTGAAATTAACGTGTATCCTTAACGTAGTTCTTGGGGAGTGTGACAAGGCTGACCCTTTAAAATACAGGTACAACAGAAACAGGAATAAAGAAAGTTACGGTGAAAGAGTACAGCAGAGTTCGCCACCATCCCCTACCGGAGCCTCGTGGAACTTTAGGTGTTTTTGCTCAATAAACACTCACAACGCCCGGTCTGGGAATCGAAACAGCGATCCTACGACCGCGAGTCAGCTGCCCTAACCACTGGGCCATTGCGCATCCACGGATACTATAATGATGGATCACTAATTCACTGGCCGTCAATTCAGTTTTACCGTAAATTATTGCTGCTGCCGTTGTTGCAGTTGTTGTAGAGTGTTCTTTCGTCCTAGGACAGACTTAATAAAAGCAGATCCGTGATTAAAAGCATTTCGTACTTTGACCAACCATATTCGATTTTTTGATTCATCATCGAAAAGCATCTTCGTTGAGTCGTTTCTATAAATAATTCCATGGCAATTTTTCATGTGAACATTATAGTCTAGTATCCTCTGTCAAGTCCTTTAAACGTGTCACCTGCTTGTCTTCTCAGACGCAGTAATTTTCTGTTAAACTTCGCATTAGTCATAAGATTTTTCATTCACATACCCTCTTTCCTCGAACTGGTGCTTTCTGGAACTCATTACCGTCGTCTTGTTTGCCTCTGGTCTATGATATCCAGTCCTTTAAGATTTCAGTCATTCTACATCCTTTGAATTTGTAGGCTTCTTTTTCTTCCTTTGTAGTTACTTACGGTAGAGTGACCTCAAAGAGAAAAAAGTTATATAACGCTAAATAACCAGAAACAAACTTCTACATTCAGTCCAAATCCTTTTTCGTTGTTCTTTATCGCTTACTCTTTTATACTTTATAATTCTTTCTGGAGTAGGTTCCGTAAATTTATTCGGTCATTTGCCGCGCGTGAAATGCATTCAACCATTTATTTACCACGTCCATTTCAATTTGAGACCCAAATATCTGAGGAGACCACTTTTCATACTTTGCATGTTTATTATAACAAATACAACGGGGCGTTTCACCATTGCTAGTAATTCAACACAGCCTTTGGTTTATCTAATAATATGATAATGAAAGAAAGCTTAACTTTTATCTCTTATGTGTAATTTATAACCAAATCTTAGGAAGGTGATTTAGTTCCAAATTTTCAACAAAAAACCGTTTGTTTCTTGCTTAATGAACTGAAACTAAATAATTTGATTGTTTCTCAATGAAATAAATTGTATTAAAAATATAGAAGTTTTATTCGCTTAATGTTTATATATGTAAACTCGTCATATTTTTGCAGTTGTGAAGAAAAGAATGGAGCGTAGATTAAATAATCCGAGCCCAGAGGAATATGTGAGAATATTCGAGGAAAAAAAATGTGATTAAAATAGCCAACATTTTTGTTGCATGGATATGTTTGTATAATATAATAATGTTTTCTTTGTGTGTCACGAAAATAGCAAAGGTACGGAAGGCTAGATAAGTAATTAGAGAATAAGAACTATCTTAGATATTTCTTTTTTTTTTTTTTCTACACTTTTCTCCGTTTTTTTCTTTATGTTTCTCTCTCATTTCTCTCTTCTAATTATGACGACAACAGCGACGACAATGATGATGACGAGGATGATGATCATGATGATTATGATGATGATTATAATGATGATAATGATCATCATCATCATTATTATAATCATTATAATCGGCACCATCATCATCACCTTCATCTTCTTCTTCATACTATTATTAATATTACCAAGGCGACGAGCTGGCAGAAAAGTTAGCACGGCGGGAAAAATGCTACGCAGTATATCGTCTGTCTTTACGTTCTGAGTTCAAATTCCGCCGAGGTCGACTTTGCTTTTCATCCATTCGGGGTCGATTAAATAAGTACCAGTTACGCACTGGAGTCGATATAATCGACTAGCCCCTTCCCCCAAAATTTCGAACCTGTACCTAGAGAAGAAAAGATTATTATTATTATTATTATTGCCTTTGCACAGCTTCTAATGCTGGAGATGCACTACGGTGTCAGCTGTTCACTACCAGTGAACTAATGTAACACTTCTTATTTTTCGAGCACCTTCCGGAGTATTCGAGCGGTTCCAAGCAGTGCTGTTTTCTGCAAGTACTCCACCCTTATTGCAGCCCCTATTTGTTCCACGTACTTCTCAAGATTTTTACTTATTGTTCCCAGGGCTCCGACAATTATTGGTACTACTGCTACCTTTTTCATCGACCACAACTGCTTAACTTCCCAAGCTAACCTGTCATATCTCTCGACTTTTATTATTATTATTATTATTATTATTATTATTATTATTATTATTATTATTATTCATTTTTGTCTACCTTTTCTTCTGTTTTCCATCCATTTTGTTTTCTTTTTATTTCATGAAATCTACGTGGAATTTCTGTTCTTTTGAAATGTTGTACATCAAATATTTCATTCAACGTTAATATCAGCAAGTTGAGATCTGGCACATTTGTTTTTATTTATTTATGTATTTTTTTACCTTTTTTTTATTTGTTTTGCTTTGATGTTCAAAACAAGCAACTGAATTTCCCCCGAGAAATGTCCAGGTGCTTCTGCTAAAATTAAAATTAAATGATATAACGATGGTGATTAAAATAATAGTAACAATGATGATGATGATGATGTTGATGATGATGAGGAGGAGGAGGATGATGGTAGTGTTGGTGGTAATGATGATGGTGATGATGGTGATGATGATGATGATGATGATGATGATTTTAAGTGGAATATAAAGAAACAAAAAAAAAGGAAGTAGAAGAAAGGAGAAGAATATTGTAAATAATAATAAAACTAAATAATTTATTTATTACTAAATCTACTTAAATATAGTATTACAGTATAGCAAAATTGTGTGTGTGTGTATATATATATATATGTGTGTGTGTGTGTGTGTGTGTGTGTGTGTGTGT
>NC_068987.1:85364883-85365417 GCF_001194135.2 Octopus bimaculoides
TGAAGCTCCGGCTGTACTCTTTCACCACAACTTCCTCTCACTGTTTCTTCCTGTTTCTGTTGTACTTGTATTTCAAAGAGCCAGCCTTGTCACACTCTGTGTCACGCTGAATCTCCCCGAGAACTACGTTAAGGGGACACGTGTCTGTGGAATGCCAAGCCATTTGCTCGTTAATTTCACGAGTTGGCTGTTCCGTTGATTGGATCAACTGGAACCCACGTTATAGTAACCGACGAAGTTCCACGATGTATATATATATATCAGTCAGCGGTTACAGGCATCAGCCACGTTCGGTTGGTGCTTTTTACGTGCCAACAGCACGAGAGGCAGTCAGGGAGTGCTGGTATCAGCTACGTTCGGATGGTGCTTTTCACGTGCCGCATTCTGCATTCGGATACCTGCGTCTGAAGAGTTAGGTTTCGGTAAAAACACCTACGAAACTAAGTTGCATGGAGTCGAATCAAACTGTTCTAAATAATATATATATCTCCTACTAAATGAGTAGTGTGTATAATATACTTTAGATATATATAT
>NC_068987.1:85365672-85369864 GCF_001194135.2 Octopus bimaculoides
TTAATATATTTGGCTCTTGCTGATAGAGAAAAACGGTGATTAAAAAATCACTGATGTCGCAATTAACCAGCAGCTTGAATAGAAAATTGCAACGGAAGCAGTGTTAGTTTAGTTTAAAAGAGCAATCTTTACGTCCATATTTAAAGCAAATATACAGATGAAAGCCTAGAAACTGCGGTATTTGTCTCGAGAAAGCTTCCGTTATAGACTTACTATGTTAAATCTCAGAAATGCATTAGGAGCAGAAGAGCAGTTTCCAACAACGGTAATGGCATTCCAGCTATTTCATTCTTATTTTTTTACTTCTTTTTTTTTTTTTTTTTTCAGATTTTATCCATGCATCGGTGTTACTTGTAATCCTAGATATCAGGTGGCTGCTCATTTGAAAAGGAAACTGCTTTTCAGCATAAAGTACAGCATCGAAACAATGCCCTGCACATTCAGTGCAAGGCCAGTTGCTATAAGCACATTTTGCGCATGTCAACATTGGTTATCAGTCTGCACTCTCGGTCCTATTTGCTGGTAAATAGAACCGGGAGTTTTACATCGCTGTGTTCTTTGTCTTTCGTTGATGTTGGCGTGCTGTATCAGTTCGACACATTGTGCTATTAGTGGCTATCGTTACATGATAGATATCTACTGCTGTTATTTCATTTGATGGATATTAACTGTTATATCTCATTTGCTTTTCATCAAAATTGCGTGTTTAAAAGACCGATAGGCTTACAAAGAATAAGTCCTGGGGGTCGATTTGCTCGACTAAAGGTGGTGCTCCAGCATGGCCGCAGTCATATGGCTGAAACAAGTAAAAGAGAAAAGAGATATGCCTAATGTCTTTGGTTGCTGTTATTGTTTAGCCCCCGGTCAGCCTTTATCCAGCATACCTATCATCAAAGGAATTTCAGTTGCGACCGTCCAACTTTTGTAAAGATATCCAGAATTATATTATCTGATATGTTATGTTCTTATATGAAGCAGTAGGATGTGATTTTAGGAGAAACTGCCTGCTATTTCTAGCAGACAAAGCGGCTCCATGCAGACGGTTTTTCGAATATATCGATCTCAGTAACTGTCGGCACCAGTACGCAACTGGGACTTGATTTATCGACCCCGAAAGGATAAAAGGCAAAATCGATCGCTGCAGAATTCGAACTCAGAATGTAGCGACGGGCGAAGTACCACCAAGTATATCGTCCTGTGTGCTGTCGGTTCTGCCAGTTCGCCGCCATCTTAATAATAACGACGACAACAGCAACAACAAAAAAAACAACAACAACAACAACAACAACAACAACAACAACAAAAACAACAACAACAACAATAATAATAATAATAATAATAATAATAATAATAATAATAATAATAATAATAATAATAATAATCCTTTATGCCGTAGGTTCAAAGCCTGATATTTGAAGGGAGGAGCATAATCAATTACATCGATTCCGCTGTTCCACTGGTACTTCATCGATTCCAAAAGGATGACAGGCAAAGGCAAATTCAGCAGAATTTTAACTCAAAACATAAAAGCAGACGAAATACTACCAAGAATTTTTACCGGCGCTCTAACTATTCTGCCATTTCTTTTTCTGATATTATCATTAACGTAAGAAATTATTAATTAGGTCGGTGATAGCGAGCAGGTTAGTGCAAGCGCTACGTTGCCACCAGCCAGTTAAATCATGACATATTTCCAATTCCCTGTGGAAGCCACTTCACTGCATGTAATTCCAGTTCTTGGTAGAAGCCATTTCACTGCAACGTGGTTCCAATCCACGATTGAAAACCACTTCATTTATACTGCAAACGACCTCATGGAAACAATCATGAACCATCACGTTGACCATTTCATTAAGATTGCGACTAGTTGGCTGAATCCGGTATAACGGCTTTTACTTTATGTTCCTTCATTGTTCAAAAGCCTTTAGGGTCGATTTAAAAATGCATTCTCGGGAATCGGTAAAACGTTGAGATGGAATTTGTTGTGATCGAAAACACCAGCACCTTCACTGCAAGATAAGAGGAATATATTATTTAAAAAGAGAGTGAAAAAGACAGAGAGCGCGGGAGAAAGAGACAGAGAAGAGAGAAAAGGATAGTGATGTAATTAGACAGTGAAATGGCTTTTTTTTTTTTGCTATTGTTGCGCAGTCTCAGTTAGTCTTGATCTAACAGCTCTGTCTTCATTGTAATCAATCTCTTCTAAGGCGATTAGCTGGCTGAAACGTTAGCACAATGGGAAAAATGCTTATCGGCATTTCGTCCGTCTTTACGTTCTGAGTTCAAATTCCGCCGAGGTCAAATTTGCTTTTCATCCTTACGAGGTCGATAAAATAAGAACCAGTTGAACGCTGGAGTCGCCCTACTTCTCCCCGAGATTGCCGGACTAGTACCGAAATTTCTGGACATTACTGTCTCAAGCTCTCGGACTCATAAGACTGGTTACTCGGCTTATAATTGGCCGAAATCACAACACTATTCTATGAACGGGACACATGTCCATCGCAGGGTAACTTCTCTATAGCTGAGCGCACTGAAACAACGTTAAATGAAATGCTTTGCTCATGAATACAACACACTACTCGGTCCGGGAATCGAAGCTATGATGCTGAGATTGGGAGCGCAACACCCTTAACCATTGGGCCACATGCCCTCACAATAAGCTTAAAGTACATAGAAAATTGTTTACTGTTGTTTTTCTCGTTTAATTATCCACTTCACCATGTTGGTTGATTGGCACTCTGTCGGTTACGACGTCGAAGATTCCAGTTGATCCGATCAACGGAACAGCCTTCTCTTGAAATTAACGAGTTCGCTGCCCTAACCACTGGGCCGTTGTGCCTCCACTTCACCATAATCAAGCAGATATATAAACAAATGGTTTCCCCACTGAGATTGTGAAGCCGTTTTGGTGCATTTAAAACTGTATTGTTCAGGGTGTTTTGTGATTTTTAGAAGTCAGTATAACAGCAATTTGCAGGTAATTTGGCGTGTTACCCTTTTTTTTTAATTCACTATTTGATGTTTAATTAAAACAATATTTTTTTTTTACCGGAAGAAAAGAAATAAAAAAATTAAAAGTATAAAACATCAAATTATCGAAAAAAAAAAAAGCCATAACTACTTCAATGAGGGAACAAAAAAAAAGTAAAGAAGCAAGGATTAAGTAGAATGCGGATGGGAGTGGGGTGGGAATAATGAGTTGTACACGCCAGAAAAATGGCGTGTCTGACGCCCCACACGGACATGACTGCAAAGACATTGCAGCGGAGAATGGCCAGCAAAACTCACTGCACCAGTCATCCCACCTCGTGCGGCACATTTCTCAGACGGGCCGCAGTTATTTCGATTGTGCTGAGGAAATCGGCAATGTGATGTCCGAGAACATTTGAGGTCTCGATGGCGACCGGCACAAACTGAGAGCGGCCAGTCTCCGTTGGGTCACGGGAAGCGATACCTTGTTTTGCGGCCGATGCGGCAAGGCCGGAGCCGGAGAACCATGATGATCAGGCGTTATTTTCTATTCTTTACCTGCTGGTTAAAACAGTTGAATAATCAATCGAATTAAACGGTGTATTCCGTAGATTCAATGCTCTAAACACACTATGACTCAGCCTACAAAAGGAACATTCTGAACGACTGTGGATTCCGTATGTGAAACATCGCTAGTAGTTAACATGTCTCCCGCTGTTCCATACTTTACGCAAAAGATATAAAATATTCGATTGGTGCATAATTATTGCGGCTTTTTTTACAAGAAATTTTATCCAACAATAACAATATTTAACAAAAACATCTTTAAATGACGGTCAGACCGTCTAACAAGCAAATGGGAAGTAGTGATTGATGTAGATGGTGAATATGCTCCAGAATAATCATTTAAAGATGTTTTTGTTACATGTTATCGTTTTTGTTGAATAAAATTTGTTGAAATAAAATAATAATAATAATAATAATAATAATAATGATAATAAATAATAATAACTGTGTAGGCGTAGGAGTGGCGGTGTGGTAAGTAGCTTGCTTATCAGCCACATGGTTCCGGGTTCAGTCCCATGCGTTGCACTTTGGCCAAGTGTCTTCTACTACAACCTCGAGCCGACCAAAGACTTGTGAGTGGATTTGGTAGACGGAAACTGAATGAAGCCCGTCGTCTATATGTATATATATATATATATATATATATATATAT
>NC_068987.1:85369874-85371673 GCF_001194135.2 Octopus bimaculoides
TGTGTCTGTGTTTGTCCCCCCAACATCGCTCGACAACCGATGGTGGTGTGTTTACGTACCCGCAACTTAGCGGTTCGGCCAAAGAGACTGATAGAATAAGTACTAGGCTTACAAAGAATAAGTCCTGGGGTCGATTTGCTCGACTAAAGATGGTGCTCCAGCATGACCGCAGTCAAAATGACTGAAAGAAGTAAAAAAGTAAAAGAGTAACGTCAGCAAAAAGAAGACTACCTTAGGAACGAACGAGTGCCCCATTATTCAAATAAAGGCTCGGGTTTGAAATTTCACCTGAACACCTGATGTAGGCTGGAGACAACATCATCCGAAACTTGTGGTAACAATAATCAAGATGTGGACACCCATCCGTCCAATGTAAATAGTGTAAATAATTCCTTATCTCAAAAATATAGAACAACATATTCTATCAGTCTCTTTTGCCTAATCACTTTGTTTTGGGGACGTGAACAAACTAGCACTAGTGGTCAAGCGATGTCAGCAGAATAAACACAAATATCCAAACACACATATATACATATACGACGGGCTTCCCCTCTGTTTCCGTTTCGCAAATTCAATCCCAAGGCATTGGTCGGCCCGGAGCTATTGAAGAAGACACTTGCCTAAAGAGCTGTGCAGTGGGTCTGAACCCGGAACCACACGGATGCAAATCGAACATCTTAAGCACACAGCCGTGCCTGAGTTTATATATCTTTTACGTTTCATCTTTCACTTGTTTCAATCATTAGACTGCGGCCATGTTGGAGCACTACCTGGAAGAATTTTATAGAACGAATCGAACCCAATACTTATTTCTTTAAAGCCTTGCACTTAATCTGTCGCTCTGTTTTGCTGAACTGCTAAGTTACAGAGACGTAAACAAACCAACACCAATTGTTAAACAGTGCTGGGGGAACAAACTCACACACATGCACGCACGCAAACACTTTATATACGACGGACTTCTTCCAGATTCCTTTTACCAATTCCACTCGCAAGGCTTTGGGCCTCCCGAGGCTATAGAAGAAAACATTGGTCCAAGATGCCACGCTGTGGGACTGAACCCAGAACCAGAACCGTGTGGTCAGGCGGCAAACTTCTTACCACGCAACCTTGCCTGCGCTTATATAGTATTCTGTTTTATAAAAACAACAGCTCCATAAACTAACAGAAAACTATTGATAGAATCAGAAACTATATTAGTATTAGCAACTGTAGTTACAATCTGAACGAACATTAGCTGAGCAGTATAGCAACAGCAGCAGCAGCAGCAGTAGTAGAAACAGCACCATCAGCAGTGGTAGCAGCAAGAAGGCAAGAAGAGAGAATATCTGCTAACATTAGCTGCTGTAGTAAAACCAATAAACAAGAAATGCATTCTTGAAATATTGTTCTGACATAGGTTACATATCTATGGATTTCACAGAAAATGCAGTAGTCGTTTCTATCGATTTGGAATATATGGTTTCTAGCTGTTTTTATCGATCTCCTTGACCTTACTGAGATTTGAACCCGGTATGTTAAGAAACGCCTGCAAGTCATCGTTAAGAGCACTCCATATCTGTCTCTGAAACACCAACAAAGATGTTTATGGATCTGTGCAAGAAATAGATTAAGAGGCCAGGCATGGCTGTGTTGGTTAAGGTGGGAGCTTTGCTAACATAGTTTAAAGTTCAGTCTCATTGTGTGGCACCTTGAGGAGTGAGTATCTTCAAACATAGGCCCGGATCGAATCAGTGCTTTGTGACTGAATTTGTTAGATGGAAACTATGTGAAAACCTGCTATGTATATATATATATAT
>NC_068987.1:85371955-85372222 GCF_001194135.2 Octopus bimaculoides
AACCGCTAAGTGACGGGGGCGTAAACACACCAGCATCGGCAGTCAAGCGATGTCGCGGGGACAAACACTGACACACAATTATATACATACATATAGACATACGACGGGCTTCTTTCAGTTTCCGTCTACCAAATCCACTCACAAGGCTTTGGTCGGTCCGAGGACATAGTAGAAGACACTTGCCCAAGGTGCAGTGGGACTGAACTCGGAATCATGTGGTTGGTGAGAAAGCTACTTACCACACAGCCACACCTGCGCCTATATATA
>NC_068987.1:85372828-85376092 GCF_001194135.2 Octopus bimaculoides
ATATATATATATATATATATATATATATATATATATACACATTTAAAGTTATATTATATAATTACATACTTAAAAATTAATTTTAAAGATACGGTCATTTTTTTTTACGCTACCCACTGATATAACCATCTAATGATTACATCCTTAATTTATAAATAAATATATATATGTATGTATGTTTATATAGATATGCATGTATATGTGTGTATGTTTTCATTTTTGTGTACCCCCCGCCTGTCATGGCAATTGGTGTCCCCGTAACATAGCATTTCAGCAAACTATCCAAGTTAAGTATCAGACCTTAATAGTTAGTGTGCAGTCGCTGTGTTCGACTAAGCCCTTCAAGGCAGTGCCCCAGTATGGTCGCAATCAAATACTGAAACATGTAAAATTTAAAATATAAATCAATGAATAAACAAACGATTCAAAGAGAAAGCTTCTATTCGTTCCTTTGACTTGCTAGAAACAACAACCAAATCTCCAGCAAATCTAAGCTCACTTTTAAAAAGAGAGTAACGTTTCTCTGAAGACGCCAGCTAGAATGTTTTGGTGAAAAGGTTTGATGGAGAAGAGTTTTCTTGAACTAAGTTACTAATGACTGAAATATAGAAGATATACCAATTATCTTTAATGATAAAACCACCAAGCTCAAACATTTTCGGAGCGTGAGGAAATCAATTAAGTCCAAACAAATGAAATACATCATCGAATCTTATATGATTGATCCCGCATAATTGGAAGGCTGGCTATTCGTATCTATCAGCGTTTGAAATCAGAATACGCGTGGAAGGAAATAATGTCTATAAGGTGCCAAGTACTTTGATTATTTTCTGTTCTTGGGCATCTGTAGATATAAGTGATTGAATCGCACTGCTAACACCGTAGGACACAGGGTTGACTTATATAGCCTTTGATATAGTTAGTTGTAGATTATGGTTGCATAACGAAATACGATATATACCCATCATCAATTAATATGTACGTACCAGTTGCCAGGAATGCGTTTATCATGTAAACTGGTATATCCAATTATGTTGCAGTGCATTATTTGGGGACTATTTAAGCAACGTGTTCGTGGATGGTTAATGGGTTGGATGTGGTACTGAGAAGGAGCAATAATTCCTGAAATATGCATATACACCCACTACCAACATTTTTATCTTTTACCGCATTGTTTACATAGACGTATTTGTATACGAATCGTCGTAACTTTCAATGCTGGCTCTAATTTTTACAGAAAATCTATAGAGATAACTTTAAAAATCAACAGATTGTATATCAAGAGATCCTTGATATACAAGGATCTCTATTCGGGTAGCGTAAGATCCACGATTTATAACGGGTGCAATTACGTACGTGGGTATGGGTCCCAATTCCTTCCATAGCGGCTGGTCACAAGTCTGTATTCCGTCTCCGAAATACAGGCCAAGGGAATTTACGCATTGGCAGGTCCCACATTGAGATCCCACATTTGAGATCTAATTCCATGGTCATAGAGCATCATCTTCCCTCACACAAATGCCTAATCTCAGTTTGCATCATGTCTTTCTTCCCATTGCTGGAAAAGAATGGTTCCAAGTCTCTGTTTTTCTTAACGCATGGTTTCCGAAGATCTCACGCTGTTTTCTGCCTGCTCTACTGCTAATATTTCTAATTATAATACAAGGTCAGCAATTTTAGAGGGAGGCATAGGTCGTTTACATCGATCTTAGAGTTTGACCCCGAAAGGAATAAAAGGCAAAGTTAACGTCGGTGGAATTTGAGCTCCAAACGTAAGAAATGCTGCTAAGCATTTTCTTCGACACGTTAAAGATTCTGCCAGCCCACCGCCTTATAGATGTCTCAAATATAACCACTTTTTGTGTTGTTGACCCACAATAGACGGAAAGCAAATTTAATTCCAGCCTGACAAGAAATCAGAATTTATTAATTTCACTACTGGCAAAATATTTTGGCAAGCACTTTTCAACTACGGCTATATTTTACAGCTCGACGAAAAAAAAAAAAAAGAAAATTAAATAAATAAATAAGAAAAAGAAAATAATGATTTTATTTTTATTGACCGTTAAGGGAATTTAAACCAATCAAATATAATTGAGAATTTGTTATTAGATTGGAGATGAACAACAAGGAAAGACTTTGATGTTGTTAACCATTAAAAATAAATAATGAATAATATAATAGTACTTGTTTTAAACAGTTCAAATGATCGCAAAACAAATTCAAGCGTTTATAATATTCATAGAAAAGCGTCAGCATAAAGTTAGCATTTTCGGTATTATATTTTATTTTCAAAAGACTGCTAAACGTTTCTTATTGAAGTCTAATCAAATAGTCACATTAAAATGTCGTTATAGAGAATACAAGCTTTCATTGACACCGACTTCGAAATTAATCGCGATTTCAAGGTTAGAGCAAGAACATTTGGCACGAAATGGGAGAAAATAAAATTAAAATAAAAAAGCAATTCAAATTTGGCGTGAAAATTAGTGTTTTTCACGTTTTAGCTACTGGAAGAAATGACGAAATTTTTGTTCAATTCTGAGTGTCTGTTTTATGCATATCTGTAGCATCTAAGGGTATTTTCATGAACTTTTTCAGCTCTATTAACTTAATTAAATACTTCATTTGTTTTTGTTACGATTGTTGTTTAGTACCAGGTCAGCCCTCCATCCCAGCCACGGCTAGCGAGAACGCTACATGCATCTCGGCCTCATTGGACCTTCTCAATTTTATGTGCTCATAGACAGTAACATGTATATATGACGTTTGTAGACTACAATATTTAGGAAACGTAGAATAAAGTAACCACTGATACTGTGAAAAGCTATGCAGCTGAGTAAATAAACATTATACGCAATAGAAATATTAAATTGAAATAGAATAGATATCTATATATCATACTTAATGTAAATCCATCTCTTATTGACGTACTTTCTTTAAAAATTGTATATATATATAGAAATATAAAATTGAAATATTAAATTGAAATAGAATAGATATCTATATATCATACTTAATGTAATAACATCTCTTATTGACGTACTTTCTTTAAAAATTGTATAGATAGATAGATAGATAGATAGATAGATACATGGCTGTGTGGTAAGTAGCTTGCTTTCCAACCGCATAGTTCCGGGTTCAGTCCCACTACCTGGAAACTTGGGCAAGTGTCTTCTATTCTAGCCTTGGGCCGACCAAATCCTTGTGAGTGGATTTGGTAGACAGAAACTGAAAGAAGCCCGTCGAGTGTGTGTGTGTGTG
>NC_068987.1:85376362-85377451 GCF_001194135.2 Octopus bimaculoides
TGTAGCTGTGTGTCTGTGTAGCTGTGTGTCTGTGTAGCTGTGTGTCTGTGTAGCTGTGTGTCTGTGTAGCTGTGTGTCTGTGTGTGTGAGTAAAATTGTCCCAGCTGCAATTAGCGAGAACGCCAGATCGTAAGCAACAAATCTCGTCGTATGCTGTTACTGGCTTTGCGTAGACGCCATTGAGAAGGTTCAACGAAGCCGAAAGGTATCTGGCGTTTTTAAACATAGCACGTCTATAACAGATGTTATCTCTGGACGAATACCGCAGTAAATTGCCTTTTAATGATGTATTTACGTTAAGTATGATATACAGATGTCTTTCTTTATCTCACTCACTCTGCCTATGTTTTTTTCTCTCTCTACACACACACATATATATACACATGCAATAATATGTATCAACACACACACATATAAACATATGTACACACACATACACACATAGACACACATATATATACACATTCACTCATACACAAATACCAACACACACTTGCTTGTAATGATAGATTTTGGAAAGGTCCTATTATAAAATCTTATAAACGCCCTCACCGAATTTTGTTTCTTACTTTATGTTATGTTTAATCTACCAGTAATTTTTCGTTTTAAGCACATCAAAAGCCTTTATAACATCAATTGATTTACATTTAATAGCTGATTTCTCCTCTGTGCTATGTTGATAACAATCTAATCTAAACCCATACAAGAGGTCAATGGGAATTATTTGGCGATAAGTTTTCGGGTAAAGAAAAAAAATATGGCTAACAATGAGAAACAAAAACGAGTAAGTGCGTTTAAAGTTTTAATATAACTTTTCCTAACTACAAAAGATACTCGTTTCTAGGTTTCAGATTAAGTGTTGCAAAAGAAATTAAAAGACGTAATGCGTATGTATGTATGTATGTATGTATGTATGTATGTATGTATGTATGTATGTATGTATGTACATATGTATGTATGTGTAAATAATTAGATAATGGAGAAAGCCACAGATTAACAAACATATCGATTGAACCACATTTATAGTTTATTTATATGTATGTACGTATATACACACACACACACACACACGTACATATATATATGTAT
>NC_068987.1:85378091-85380924 GCF_001194135.2 Octopus bimaculoides
AGAGACCGCTAGAATTAATACTAGGCTTAAGAAAAAATAAGTCCTGCAGTCGATTTCTTCGATTAAAACACATCACTGTGGTGCCCCTGCATGGCCGCAGTCAAATGACTTAAACATATAATATATATATATGTATCTTCTACATTTTATATTTATTTGACTACGACCATGCTTAGACAGCGGCTTGAAGAAATGTTTATCGAATTAATTAGCCACAGGACATATTTTTTGTTAAGGCTGGAATTGAATCTATCGGTCTCTTTTGCCAAACCGCTCAGTTACGAATAGAAACACACCAACACTATTGAAACTGTGGTGGGGGACAAACAAACACACACACAGACACACACAGACACACAAACACACACACACACACACACACATACACACACACGCACACACACACACAGACACACACACACAGACACACACAGACACACAAACACACATACACACACACACACACACACACACACACACACGCGCACATACGACTGGGCTCTTTCAGTTCTACCTAGCAAATCTACTCACAACGATTTGGTTGGCCCGTGGCTATATAGTAGAAGATACCTGTTAGTGGTGTCACGTAATGGGACTGAAACCAGAACCATGTTGCTGGCAAGCAAACTTCTCACCACGGAACCATACCTGCGACTACACACACACACACACACACTTGCATGTATGTATATATGTTTTGTATGTAGCATACAGTATTATTAATAAGGGATTACCTATCCAGGCAAAATGCTTCTTAAAGTATCTGCTAATAGAACTATAATAGGCTAACAAAACGCTTTCTAACCGCAGGTAATCCTAAGGCGACATTCGCTGTTGAAGTCGATCACCTGCCAACTTTGTTAATCCACCATTACATTAGCAAGTTAACCCAATATGTATTCACTGAGTGACATACAGCAAACGGCATAAATAGTGGGTTATACACATTTATCTGGGCATTCTAGAGACCAGCATTAATATTTAGATAGATAGATAGATAGATAGATAGATAGATAGATAGAAAGATAGATAGATAGATAGATAGATAGATAGATAGATAGATAGATAGATAGATGTAGATATAGACATATACAGACATATATATAGACATATATATGGATTCATTCTTATTATCGATGCAATAGCTATAAAGAAACAAAGTAGACTGGGAACTATAAATATTAGTAAAGAATGAAATTTTGGGAATTTTTAAAGCAGCAAATTTCTGATTGCTCTTCCTGAAAACTATCAGCTATTGTTGGTTTCCAGATAGAAAAGCTTGGACAGGAAACATCTGCTGGTGCAGGTATAAGAGGAAACGATTAACTTTATGACATTTCCTTTTCGTTTCAGATTTTGTTTTCACCCACAGAGATCGATAAACTAAAAGGCTAGGGTTTAGTTTTCAAATATCTGAGCCTGAAACTTTGTCAGAAATCATTGTTATAGTTTTTTATAGATTAAGATTATTACTGATAAGAACTTCGGTAGAGTACTGAACGAAATAGGCTTCGGTATTTCCTTATTTCCTTTTACTCCCTAAGTTCAAAATATACAGAGCTGAAATTTAGCACTGTCTGCGCAGGATCAAATAATTACTAGTCATATACACGAATGAGCGAGAGAGAGCGCTTTTGCACTTCATAAAGAAACTGAGTTTTTAGCGCCTTGTTTGCATGAAGTTAAATACCGTTTTCATAAGCATGAACTTCGAATTCCGTTCTGCTTTGGAGAGAAAAATATGTGAACTTCAAAAGTTTGATTTTATATACTTGTTTGAAAATTTTTTTCTAAAAATATAAAAAAATAATATTTTTAATATTACTCACACAACAACGCAATTTTATGAACACAGTTCTTAGGGTAACACTCATGCATTAGATTTAATATGTGTAACATATACTCTCGAGGGCCAGGTATAAAATATGCGCACTTGAAACAGGTACATTTGCATGTATCGCTCATATGATATTTTTCGTTAGAATGATAAGTGTTTCTTGATGAGTTTCACAAAATATTTCAAAATATATTCCAAAAAGAGATAACTTAAGAAAAAAATTGGTCCAGATTAATTGCAGAAAGAGCGGAGAAGTGAGACTTTCAGTTAAGTAATGAAAAACTCTACATTTACATATCAAAGTACCGCTCTTCAGTCTATCAATAAAAATTTGCCCATTCATACATGAAAAGCGATGGGGAGCATATACCAAAGGAGAGAGAGAGAGAGAGGGAGACACACACACACACGACGGGCTTCACACAGTTTCTGTCTAACAAATTGACTCTTCAGGTATTAGCCGACTCGGAGTTATAGTAGACGAGACCAAAGATTATACACAATGGTACTGAATAGCTATTATATAACTATATTTTTGATATGTGTGCCATTGTATTTGCCTCCACCATTTCTTTTGTTTTCTTCCACTTTGTTTCACCGAATGCTGTGTGTTCAGCATCTCACGCTTCATAGAACTACCAAATATCTCATAGCAAAACAACTCAGCATAATGAATTTCTGAAGACAATTCCAGAAAAAAAAATTCAACAAAATGGCGACGAATTTACTATCACGCGATGCTAATTAAAATAATGGCTGAGGATGAGGGCGTAGCGTGAAACAATGTTACCTACATCAGCAGACAGAAGCAGTAATAGCTATATAGTAGTTCAATTGAAGGTTATGGAAGTTTGGGTTGCTTGTAATCATTGGTAAAAATTGATGAAGAAGAGAAAGAAAAGGAAGAGTTAATACTGAACGTGTGATTGACTCGCCGGAACGCTATTCACAGTGACGCCGTTGCTCACAAAGGCTATATGTATATATATATATATA
>NC_068987.1:85383154-85383780 GCF_001194135.2 Octopus bimaculoides
CCATGCATTCACATTTCAAGGTCATCTTTTCTCTTCTCCTCAGCTCTTTGATTAAACTCTTCCTTGCCCATCATTTCACCTGCATTTATACCCATATCTTTCGCGGTATGTTGCAGCAGGTCTTCCTCACTGTTCATCAAATACTCGGCAAGCGTTCTCCTTTCACACCTTATACAATGGTCTATACTAATTAGTCCTCTGCTATCATTCTTTCTTTTCACGTACAGTCTGTTTACGTTCCCTTTAGGGTGTAATGCCCTATGCTGCGTCATGGGTTTTCTCGTCCTTCGATCCAGTGTTGATATTACCTCCTTAGTCCATTTGAAGTTGGAGACGCACTATATCTGACCACCGCAACTGCCCAACTGTAATGATTGGTTTGTCAGTAGTTGGGCGTCTTCGGTGTCGATAGAATAAGCGCCAGCTGAACCCTGGATGTTATCGACCTATCTTCTCCCCTAAAATTGCTGGCCTCGTGCTAAAATTTGGAAGGATTTCGATTATTATCATTATTAATGTTGTTGTAGCAGTAGTAGCAGTAACAGCAGCCACAGTAGTAGTAGTAGTAGTAGTAGTAGTAGTAGTAGTAGTAGTAGTAGTAGTAGTAGTAGTAGTAGTAGTAGTAG
>NC_068987.1:85385377-85389734 GCF_001194135.2 Octopus bimaculoides
AATACTTCGTTCCAAGAACATAGGAGGAATGTTAAGTTTTTTTAATATCTTTACATATGCCATAAGAACTCAAAACATAAAGAAAAATATAAAAGTATGTAATAGTTGCATGCGATGAAGGAAAAGGAGAAAAAGCCAGAAAATAGGACAACTGACGAAAGAGGGATGGGAAGACAAAGCTAGAAGAAATTTAAAAGAAAATTAAAACTAAAAGTATGTGGAGAGAGAGAGAGAGAGAGAGAATAAATGAGAAAAATAAATAATAAGCTGAAGGAATGAAAGAATGAAATAATCCGTGATTAAGAGGATGTAATTTTTAGAAAGTATTTTAGGCGTGTAGGTTCCAGTTAGAACAATGGGAATTAATTAAACTTCAAACTAACGAGTTTGGTTGTGATGTGAAGAGGGTCTTTGAACAGGTTTTTAGCAATGGAATTGTCAAATCGTTTTTAGGTGTGTAATAAGTGTTTGTATGTACATGCGCACAATGTGTGTGGCTTGAGGAATTTCATTGCGGGTTTGGGTTAATTACTTTAAAAGGCGTGTGGAAGTATAAATACATTTGTGTGAGTGTGTTTCTGTGCGGGTGTGTACATGTGTGTGGCCTGGTGGTTAGTGTATTGCATTCACAATCGATACATTATGAGTTCGATTCCTGGACTGGGTGGCTCGTGTTCTTCACTACAACACTTCATTTCACGTTGCTCCAGTCCAGTCCAGTCCAATCCAGTCCAATCCAGTCCAGTCCAGTCAAGTCAGCTGTAAATGGGTAACCCAGGACTGTCTTTCCAATAAGGTAGAATGTTGGCCTGCTTGTTATTCTAGCGGGGAGGCATCATTCGAAGGCTAAAACAATGCGTGGCGCATTGTGACCAGCGATGTATGACAACATACGATATTCTGGTCGGTACCAGATGCATATATGTGTGTGTGTGTGTGTGTGTGTTTGTGTATAGATATGTATTATACACACACACACACACACACACACACACACACACACATATATATATATATATATGTGTGTGTGTGTGTATGTGTGTGTGTGTGTATGTAGAGTGAGTGAGTGAGAGAGAGAGAGAGAGAGAGTTTCCTTTAATAATTTTAATAATCTCAATCACCCGAGAGAGGCTATAGAGGATTTAGTCAAACAAATCAACGGCAATATTTACATAGACACACACACATATACATACACATATGTATATATATACTCTTTTACTTTCACTTGTTTCAGTCATTTGACTGCGGCGATGCTGGAGCATCGCCTTTAGTCGAGCAAATTGACCCCAGGACTTATTCTTTAGAAGCCTAGTACTTATTCTAGCGGTTGTCAAGCGATGTTGCGGGGACAAACACAGACACACAAACATATATACACACTTATATATATATATATATATATATATATATATATATATATATATATATATATATATATATATACGACGGGCTTCTTTCCATTTCTGTCGACAAATCCCCTCATAAGGCTTTGGTAGGCCCGAGGCTATAGTAGAAGACACTGGCCCAAGGTGCCACGCAGTGGGAATGAACCTGGAACCGTGTGGTTGGTGAGCAAACTACTTACCACACAGCCATTCCTGCGCCAATATATGTATGCATGCATGTATGTGTGTGTGTGCGTGTGTGTGTGCGTGTGTGTGTATGTGTAGGGAGACATATATATATATATATATATGTGTGTGTATGTCCAGTAGAGGTAGAATCAACAAAAGAATTGCTCCATGAATTTAATCCAAAACCGAAAGAGATATTATTAGTTTCATGCTTTTATGATACTTGAACATGCAAGCTTTCGGGTTGTGTTTATGCGTCATTCACACACACACACACACAAACTTATATATATAATATATGTATATGTGTGTAGGTAGATATATGTAAAATTTCTCCCTTCATTATTTTCACGTATTCTTATGATCAACGATGTCGTCATATATTTACCTGCTTTCTTGATTAGTCTGTTATTCCAGTTTAACAATCCAACACAAACGCACGAATAGGAACATGTGTGATCGTTGACAAAATATGAGGTTAGAAAGATTTACAAACAGGTAGATAGACCAGCTTGCTTGTTAGTTAGGTAAACAAACAGCGGTAGACTGCTTCTTATATATATACATGCCTTAAAAATAATACAAGTTAGCACCCACCCATTTAATTACATCATAAATACATAGTACCCTTACAGACACATAGACACACGTACACACACACATGCATATACGTATATATATATATATATATATATATGTAAACATATACATACATATACACACATGTATATATAAACACATACACACATGCATGCATATATATATATATATATATATATATATATATATATATATATATATATATATATATATATACATATATATATAGTATTTCTTCTGTGTAGAGTTAGATATATGACCATTACCCGTGTGTGTGTGTTTTATATATATGTATGTATATGTGTGTGTGTGTGTGTGTGTATACATATATATATACAGAGGGAGAGACAAACAGACAGAATGATAGAAAGATATAGATATAAATATGTACATTTGCATATACATACATACAGACACACATATATATACGTATATATATATACATACTTACACACATATATACACACATGCATACACACACGTACACACACACATATTCAAATGTATAGGCATATCTATATCTTTTTTGCTGCCTCTCTATACAATACTCACGCCTCACACATACACACACATACACATACATACATACATACATACATACTTACATACATACTTACATACGTACCCGTGTCTAATTCTCATGATAATTGTCATTCGCGTTCCACACCTTAATTGGTTACTCATATAACTTTAGTCACTTCAACCACTACGCCATAGTAATAATAATAATAATAATAATAATAATAATAATAATAATAATAATAATAACAACAACAACATCGAAAAATACCTTAGGAATGAGAACCCAAGTTCGAAAATTTCTCCAAGACACCTGATGAAGGCTGGAGGGTATATCAGCCGAAACGTTGTGTTAACAACAAACAAACAAGATGAGGACAACTATCCGTCAAATATAGATAATGTAGTTAATGTAAATAATGTGCATAATTCCTCATCTCTTAAATATGGAATTGTATTACCATTCATTTTATCGCTTGCAAAAGGACGAAAGGCAAAGTCAACCTCGACGGTATTTGAACTAAAGAATTAAATGATGGATGAAATGCGGCTTAGCATTTTGTCCGGCGCAGTAATGATTCTACCAGCTCACCGTCTTCTCTTATATATTACCACAGCATTGCATTAGAATTGTGAAGAATTTCTTTTATTTACCAATATCTAATGCACAGCTCACCAATCTTGTTCTATGCAAAATTCGTCACATTGCTAAGTCCACCTTGTTGCAGTGTCGTTACATGCGCGTTGTTTGTACAACACAAAGGTCTAAAACAGAAAACACAGGATAGCAGTTCGTCCAGTCATTTATATTCATATGTCACTCAATAGCTCCGAGGAAGATATTGCACAACTACTCACCTGTGAGCACACTGCTTCTCATAGCAGAAACAACAGTAAGCTAATGATGTCCATTGCGCTATTCCTGCTAGTTCCCATACAATAATGAAAATCAATTAATATCGAAAATTTGTACATGTATTTATTTTAGAAAATCAATTGATTAATTAAATAAACTACTAATGAAGACGTTGTTTAGTTTAATTTGAGCCATCATAATTCAGCACAATTACAGTCAAAAGTCGTACACACACAGGTTTCTTTGCTGTGTTATTTCTAGGACTACAATGTTGAATGCGTCATTCCATCCCATCATTTTGAAAAAAAGACTGTAACGCGTGTGTTTATATTTATTTATATTTATTTATATTAAAATACGTGTAGGTGTTTAAACGTATCTGTGAATTTCTTTGTGAATGTTGAAATATGTATGAAACATATCTCCCCCCATCACTTTCTCTCTCTCTTTGTTCCTCTGTTTTTGATGCTCTCTTTCTCTGTACATGTGTGTGTACGTGTGCTTGTGTCCGTGTGATTCTGTATGTGTGTGTGTGTGTGCGCGCATGTGTGTGTGTTTGTGTGTGTTTTTGTGTTTGTGTGTGTGTGTGTGTGTGTGTTGTAGCATGTAGCTATGGCTGTAAATGTATAAATTCAAATGGATCTATGATAATCAGTAGAAATGCTAACAAGGAGATGTATATCTATATCGCTATCTTTCTCTTTCTTTGTGTATTGAAGTATGCATCTCTATGACAGCAAAAGTATGTATTTAAACGCATTGAGGATAATCTTAGTGAATACTGAAATATATATATATATATGTA
>NC_068987.1:85389918-85390650 GCF_001194135.2 Octopus bimaculoides
CTCTCTCTCTCTCTCTCTCTCCCTCTCTCTTCTCAGGATGTCTGTGCCAGCGCGAATTTGTATCCACATGCTTGTGTTTACAATTGTGCAATTATATTTAACTACGTGTGTTGAACGTTCTTCATATACGCGCGTGCGATATCTTTCTGCATTCTTGACGTCTAACTAGCCATGGCTGGTCAGTTTCTCCCAACCTTTTCCTCACACATTAACAACAGAAATATTTTGTTAACATCCTCTCTCTCTTTCCTGTACAACGATCGAAGAAGACAGTTTATAATCCGGACACGTCTTGTCCGTGTCCAGTCTTGCATTTTTCACTTCCTCTGGTTTCTACAGTTATATTCCCCTAATTTGTATGTGACTCCCTTTGTCTCCCTTCTCCACGTCCCTATCACCCACCTTTCCGCTTTCTCCCGGTATGTATGTATGTATGTATGTATGTATGTATGCACGTATATATGTATGTATGTATGTATGTATGTATGTATGTATGTATACACCTTCACACTTATATCCGTAAATGTGTGTGTGTGTATTTATATATATAAATTATATTATATATATATGTATATACATATATATACACATTCATATATATATATATATATATAGATATATATATACATACATATATATGTTATATCGTATAAAGTAGGTGTATGTGATTCCTCGTCTTATCTGCTCCCTCTGCCTCTCCCTCATTCTCGCTCTCTCTTTCTCTGTAAATAT
>NC_068987.1:85390716-85392980 GCF_001194135.2 Octopus bimaculoides
ATATATATATACACACATATATAGATCTATAGATAGATAGATAGATAGATAGATAGATTAAGAAATGGAGTTAAACTTCGACTACCTAGTCCGACCCTCTTCTCGACCGAGACACGCACGGATGATGATAACA
This sequence comes from Octopus bimaculoides, assembly GCF_001194135.2. NCBI lineage: Eukaryota > Metazoa > Mollusca > Cephalopoda > Octopoda > Octopodidae > Octopus > Octopus bimaculoides. The sequence goes on from NC_068987.1 coordinate 85,390,850, forward strand.
AGGCCATGTCGTAGTGTATCCCGAGTTTGTCCCCGAAAGGACGTTTATGTGCTACACCGCAGTACCTTGTTTCTCTAGGGTCTGTAGCATCGCATTAATCTCAACACTGTCAACTGCCTTTTCGTTATCAACGAACGCGACGCACAGAGACAACAGAGACGTTCTCGCTTGCTCCAACAATTTCAGGACGTATCTGTCTGTGTTTTGCTCCACAGCAGCTTGGTATCTGGTGTTGCAGTTCTATGTTTAAGAGATGAGGAATTATGTACATTATTTACATTATTTACATTTGATGGATACTTGTCCTCATCTTGTTTGTTAACGCAACGTTTCAGCTGATATACCCTCCAGCCTTCATCAGGTGTCTTGAGGAAATTTCGAAGCTGGGATCTGATTCCTAAGGTATTTTTCGATGTTGTTATTATTATTATTATTATTATTATTATTATTATTATTATTATTATTATTATTATTATTATTATTATTATTATTCAGGTCACTGCCTGGAATCGAACTCGGAATCTTGGTGTTAGTTGCCCGTGGGCTAACGAAGCCGAAACGTTGTGTTAACAACAAACAAGATGAGGATAATTATCCGTCAAATGTAAATAATGTAAATAATGTGGTATTGCAGTTTTTTTCGTCTCCATAACATCGTAACTTAAAGGCTCAGCAAAAGAACCGGTAGAATAGACACCTTGCTTTAAATGTATATGGTGTTCAAGCAGTTGCTCCACAGTGAAATTTTTTTCCTGATTCTTTAAGAGTCAGACTCTCCAAGATGTATTTCAAAACATGTATTTCAAAACATCATTTACTCTTGGCGTTTTTGAGAAAATTGTGTAAATATATCAGAAATAACAGTGAAAGACTAAATATACACCGCCGGAACGTCTTATTGACAAACCACAGCAGTAATTGTTTTCACCTCAATTGATTGGTTGAAATTACCGAAATATGACAACTTTAACACAATTTTCGTAAAAACGCTAAGAGTAAACGATGTTTTAAATGACATATTCTAACTGTATACGAAATTTGAAAGTGTTTAGTTACAAAAAATTATTTTTTCTATTTGCCGGCCAAAAGGAAAAGATCCGAATCAACTTATATATTGAAAATGAAGGACGATACTTTCAACACCTCTTATTAAGTTTTTTAAAGTCTTGTAAACTCTAATATATTCTTTTGTAGCCTTATACCATCTTATAAATATTTATTTTGCAATGAAATACTTACTGCAGAGAGACTGTTCGAATACCCTGCATAAGCAGTGAGTATGATTCTCTCGTCCAAATTTCTTCAATGTGGTGCTCTAGCATGGCTGCATTCTAATGACTGAAGCAAGTATAACATAAAAGAAAAATGTGAGTGTATGTTCGGATACGAAAGTAAATTCTCAATGCCACGTTTTCGTATTTCTTGTAGCGTTTGTTAGTTCAGTCTAGTAACACACACGAATAAGCACATGAGGGATTATAGATTTATAATGGGTTTGACAGATTTCATAAACAAGTAGATAAACATAACTGCTAGATGGATAGGTAAACAGTTGTTAGATAGGTAAACAAATAAACAAAACACAAATGCAAACAATAAAACAGATACAAAAATACTAATACAAAAATTACTCATGCTTGCACCAAAGCGAATGCATAAGTTTTTAATTAACTCTGTGAGTGCGTTGTGTCTGTTGTGTGTATGTGTGTATGTGTGTCTGTGTGTGCGTGTGTATGTGTGTCTGTGTGTGTGTCTGGTTGTATACACAAAATACACTTATAAACATAACTATGCAGGCACGTAATATATACGTAAATGTATGTATATGAATATATTTTTTTCTTCTTTCCGTCCTTATTTTCGTATACATTCGCTGCTTTCTTCCAAGGAATTTAATGCTCTTAGCTTAATTTTTCCTTGGGGACGGCCAGATTGGAGCAATCTTGAGTATAACCAGCCGAAATTGCAAAGATAATCTGGAACTCGACTGAGGAAAGAAAACTCTGATTGACCCGACCTTGTTTTCTTTGTATCGTCTATCTGGATGTTTTGCCGTTCAACACAAGAACTCACATAAAGAATCTCGCAAACCAAATCTAAAAACGAAACATAATATATACATATATATATA
>NC_068987.1:85393698-85394878 GCF_001194135.2 Octopus bimaculoides
CTGAGTTGAAACAAAATAAATAAATTAATTAATAATAATAATGATAATAATAATAATAATAATAATAATAATAATAATAATAATTATAATAATAATAATAATAATAATAATAACAAAAAATTCTTGGCACGCATTTGGTTCAAATGATTTTTGTACTTGGTTTCCAGATGTTTGCTCGGAAGACGAAACAGAAATGGGCACCGGAAGATCCTTTTATTGTATTTTATTTTTATTTTTTTATTGTTTTAATCTTGCAGGAGATTCTGCTATCGACTAAGCTTGTTGACACAGATATCTCATTGCCAGTGAAAGGTGAAATTATCCCCTGTCATGTGCAGCTGGCCGATAAAACGCTTGCTCACATTCGCTCTATGCGTCGTTGCTGTCATCTTTCGCCATTGCCGTTGATGTTGTTATGTCGTCCAATTATTTCTTCCTTCTTATTCTTCGATATGTATTTTTCTTTTTTTTTTTTCCTATTTCATCCCCCATCCTCACAAATGCGGTCAGTCTACTCCACCCCGGATGTTGTGTACTTAATATTGTTTAATACATTCTCGTGTATAGGTCCACTCTGTGGCACGGCAACCCCTTCGTTAAATTGATATTGTATCTGTGTAGATCAGTGTTTCCCAACCATTTTTTATCTCTTGACCCCTTTCACTCCTATTCTATTTCGATGGATCCTCATAGCCCCTCAGTATTTAGAAATCTTATTATTATCATCTATTTCTATAATTGGACATAGTAAGGAATTGTATAAAAATGATTGTTAAAATATTTTGTGCATCATAGAAGTATAGGATCATCCCATAAATAATGCGGTTTTAATACTACTTTTATTTTTCAAATTAAAATAAATAAAATTCTTTTATAATCTAAAATATACTCTCCTCCATTTTCTACAATGTTCTTCCAGCTATCTGGTAGACTTGCTAGGCCCCTCTTCCAAAATTCAATTCCCCGTGACAAAAATACTCCTCCACTACTGTTCTGACCTCGTCTAAAGAATTCATATTCTTCCCGTCCAAATGATTTTGAAGAATGCGGAATAAATGATGATGAGAAGGAGCAATGTCCGGCGAATATGGTGGGTGGGGCATCGTTTCCAATTCAAACTGTTCCAGCTTTTGGAATGTCATCCTCGCTGTATATAAATATTAGTTAACATATATATCCT
>NC_068987.1:85394978-85395257 GCF_001194135.2 Octopus bimaculoides
GGGAGAAATAGAGAGATAGAGGGGAATAGCGAGAGAGAGATCAAGAGAGAGAGAAAAAGAGAATGAAGGAGAGCGATTAAGAGAAAATGACGTTTTGTGTAAGTGAGATTGGACGCTTAGCATTGAACATATGAAGTCATTTTATATATATGAGGAAAACAACGTATTATTATTATCATTATTATTATTATTATTATATAAATATATATATATACACACACGCGCACATAAATAAATAAATAAATATATATACACGCACACAAAATATATATATATATA
>NC_068987.1:85396139-85397183 GCF_001194135.2 Octopus bimaculoides
TATATATACATATATAAATATATATATACATGTACATACACATATATATAAATATATACATATACATACATATATATACATATATATATATATATATAAATATACATATACATATGCATATATATATATATATACATACAAATATAAACACACACGCATGTATATATGCACATGTGTGTGTGTATGTGTGTGTGCCTGAGTGTGTGTGTGTGTGTGTTTTAGTGTGCGTATTTGTGCGTTTGTATCTCTCAGTGTATGTTTTTGTTCTATTGCCTTTTCCTTGTGGTTACTCATTCTGGTGTCTCTAAAATCCCTCTTATTTCTGTTGTCAGAACTTATTTATAGGTTCAAGTCTGTATTCCACAAACACACTGACTCACAAGTGTTTCTCTCTTTGTCCCTCTCGTCCTCTCCCTATGCGTATATATATATATGTATGTGTATGTGAGAATGTATGTGTACCTATGTCTACATATGTAAGCATATATACGTGTTCATATATATATACTTTCGCATATGTAAATGCATATGTATCTACATATCTGTGTGTGTGTGTTGGGGCACCCTTGATAAAATATGTAGTCGAATCATTGGAATCCAATACACATTTTTTAAAAAGTCTTTTACTAATTCTATCATTCATTTTTGCCGAAACGCTAAGTTAGAGGGACATAAACACACCAATACCGGTTGTCAAGGAGTGGGGGGAATAAGCACAGAAACAAAGACATACACATATTATATATATGCACGACGGGTTTCTTTCAGTTTCCGTCTACCAAATCCCCTCATACAATGCTTTGGTCGGCCCGAGCCTATAGGAAAAAAATTGCCCAAGGTACCATGCAGTGGAACTATATCGTTGGGGTACAATCTTCTTACCCAACATCCACGCCTGTTCGATATAATCGACTAACCTCGCCTCAGTTGCTAGCTTTGAGCATAAATTAGAAATATTTGTTCCGACACTTTACGCTCTGAGTTCAAATCCAATGAAGTCATTTCGAGATTGATAAAAAGTACCAGTCAAATACTGGCGCTAAA
>NC_068987.1:85398206-85400934 GCF_001194135.2 Octopus bimaculoides
TGGCCAAACCCACCAAAATACTTTTTCTAGTTCCACTTTAAAAGGTAAGTGAGGGCGGAACGCGAAGTGCTGCGTTTCGGCAAATTTATTGAAAAATTGTTCAAAACTAAGGGAACAGACCTGCTCTAAATATACAGATGTAGACTGAGACATTGGATGGCGAAAAGGTACTTATTCTAGCGATCAGGAAGACGTAGGCATGTGAGGTTACCACCAGCAAACCTCAGAAACTTCCTCGCTTTGGGGAAATTAATTCTAGGGACGTGTGTTGTTTTAGTTATTGCATGCTTTTATGGAACCACTCATTGAATGATTTTACCCTTCTGTGTCATACTCGGTCGTTTTGTGAACCCTTCGTAAATAGTGTAGAAAAAAATCATCATCATTATAATTCTCATTCTTATTATCATTGAAACACCGAGCTGGCAGAACCGTTACCATGCCTGGCAGAACGCTTAGCGGTAATTTATCGGGGTTTACGTTCTAAGTTCGAATTGCGCTGGGGTTGATTTTACATTTCATCTTTTCGTGGTCAATAAAATAAGTACGAACTGAGAATTGAGGGTCGACGTAAACGATTTCTCCTCTCCCTCGAAATTGCTGGCCTTGTGCCAAAATTTGAAACCAGGGTGGCCACCTGAATCGACTTTGCCTTTCATTCTTCCGGAATCGATAACACTGGGGTTGATTTCATCGATTTAGCCCCTACGCAAAGCTGCTAGCCTGGTTCGAAAATTTGGAACCATTATTATTACGTAGTGTTAGGTAAGTATTACTATCACCTGGACTTAAATAACAGTAATGGGAGCAACGAAATAGTAATTTTAAAATGTCTAGCAGTCCAATATTTAATCGGAAAGATCATTTTGGTTCTGATTCTTATTAACTACAAATAACAACCACGACAATGACAATAGTAAAATATAAACTACTTACATTTGAAAAGACCTGAAAAGCTTTTCCCTCTACCACATTTGATATTTTTCTTCATAGTTCTTTTGGTTATATTACTAGGGAAAATAAGTGACTTAAGCTAACTTATGGGAGCAGTAAATAGAACGGCAGACGATAAAACAAAAATCTAGCTTTTACACTCCATTTCTCATAAATACTTTCACAAAAGATAATGACAACTTCGAAGTTTCGTACCATCAAAATGATTCAAGACTTACTACAGAGATAAAGTAATAAAAAAACTCTACTTTTGCCAGAACGTTAGAATTATCGTTCTTAGCAGAGACTTATGTATCATTAAAAGTGAAAATTATCGTTAATATCTCTACGATCAGGACGATAAATGACAGAATTATTTAAAGTCCGAACTTATCTCATTTAAATACGTCCATTTACTTTCTGAGTTCAATACCCACTGGAATCAACATAATTTCAACTCTTTATTGAGTTTAACAAAATAAGTACTTGCCAATTATCAAGTCGATTTAATCCATTCTTGTCCCAAACTCTCTCACTAAAGTGTATTATTCTGTCAACTTAAAATCAATATATTTAAGGTTACATACATACATACATACATGCATACATACATAGATACATACATACATACATACATACATTCATGCATACATGCATACATACATACATACATACATACATACATACATACATACATACATACATAGGGAGAATTCACAAAAAAAAACAACAGACGAAGACAGGTGGTGTAGAAAACAAACAGATGTATTAGTATAACGCTCGGGAATTGAAAAAGTCTTTAACGTTTCGAGCCTATGCACTTCCACAGAAAGGAACACAGAAAGAAGCGGTCAAAAGAATGAAAGAATTAAAGAATAAAAGAATATATATATGGAGGAGACCCCATCGGTCATAAATGACCATGGGATTGCACCTAAAAAGTTACCCTCCGAGGCACAAGTCCGGGCAAGGTTGTTTATGGAAGACCAGCAGTCACCCATGCATACCAGCCTCCCATATCCACACTACTGATGTTATCCAAGGGAAAGGCAAAGGCCGATACAGCTTGGCACCTGTGACGTCGCAACTCATTTCTACAGCTGAGTGAACTGGAGCAACGTGAAATAAAGTGTCTTGCTCAAGAACACAACACGCAGCCCTGTAAATGAATGACTCTTTAATCGACTAACGCCCTGTTTACCTTTCAGGGAAAAATTTGTGATCTGGATCGTTTATATGACATGGGAACCGGGTAACCGACTCTATGGATTCTCAAACGCAAGGCAGTAATATTCAGGCGCTTATTTATTTTCTTCGTCACTAGATTTCTTTGTTTTCATTTCCCAACACGAATTTGATAAAAAAAAAAAGCGTTTATAAGACAAATGTTGGTGTCGTATCAACTTACTACGATCCTCCTTTAAAATGGGAAATCATCAATGACATAACTGCAAAATAAATAAAAACAACTTCAGGGAACATTTAGCTTACTAAATGCACATAAGGTAAAATCATGCATATGCGACAGAGCGAAGGAAAATGCTTAACTCAACTGAGATTATAAAAATCAGATAAAACTTCTTATCGCATATGTATGTATATACAGAATACAGAAGACTTCCTTTCGATATTTTCTCTTAGTCATATTCATAGTCATTATCATCATCACTACATACTATATATATACGCACACAAATATATATAGATATATATATATAAATGTATTTATACATATGTATTTATATATATACATATATATATCTATCTATATATATATATATATATATATATATAT
>NC_068987.1:85401281-85402534 GCF_001194135.2 Octopus bimaculoides
TATATTTTAATTTTGTATATTTATTTTTATTCACATATATATATATATTTATATATACACATATATGTATTTATATAAACATATATATTTATATATACATATATATATGTATATATTTATATATACATATAGATGTTTATATATACATATATATATATTTATATATATACCTATATGTGTGTGTATGTACATGTGTGTGTGTGTGTGTGTGTGTGTGTGTGTGTGTGTGTATTTCTCTATATATTTACACATATATACACAAAAGAAACTGATAGTATAGCTACCAGATTTGTAAAAAAAGATGTACTGAGGGTCTTGATATGGCCGTAGTCCAATGATTGAAACGAGTAGCACACACGCACGCTAACACACACAAACACACATACACACACACGCACGCACATACGCACGCACTTGTGTGTGTGTTTGCGTGTCTGTGTGTTCATATGTCCTGAGTATGATTATAAACTGCATTCGGTGCTAGAGTCGTGGTTCAGCAGTTACAGGGTTTCGAGAAGTATGGGGATTTTTACGAAAAGCATAGAATGTTTGTCATTTACTTTTACCGGTATGAATATATAAGTTTGTTTTATTAAATGCAATGTTTATGCCATTAACATATATTACAGCTCATATTTTGACGGGTGTGTAATTGAAGCAAATAACTATTTAACCAAGTTAGGCGTTGAAACATGGAGTATGACGTTTAAAAAGAAAGAATGCAACGATAAAACTGTCATAAACTCTAGTAACGGCAAACTACAAGATAGGAATCATTTTATCATTGTCTTATATCAATGAGACATCATCTGGAAGAAGATAAATGCCATTTAAAATTACTTTTTATATATAGATCTGATGACATGCTAGCATATATACCATGCCAGTGTTGTGCAGCAGCTCTTATATTTGATATAATTAAAGATACTGACTGAAATCTGTTAGCTATCTGATAGGCCTTCCTTTTGCCTATCTCAACTGTTCAAATTTAGTGACAGTTAATCAAATAGATAGTAAATAGATAAAATAAACTTTCAGAGTCAATTGGTATACTAGTATATGGCTTGATAAAGATATTCGTTAACGGATGTGAAAAATATGCTGCAAACATATGCCCTGCATGTATGACCTTATGAAGCATGTACTGAAATACTCATCTCTGCAGCCTCAAAATAGAACAGCTACGAGACTTAAACACACATACCTTTAGATACTCTCTTTCTCTCTCTCTCTCTCTCTCTCTCTCTCTCTCT
>NC_068987.1:85402652-85404774 GCF_001194135.2 Octopus bimaculoides
ATATATATATATATATATATATATATATATGTGTGTGTGTGTGTGTGTGTGTGTCTGTGTGTGTGTCTGTGTGTATGTATATGGCATTATATGTGTTTTTTAAAGATTTGTTATGTTATTTTATATCATATCTTTACAGTATATCATATTGTATTATAATGTAAATTAATTTTTAGATTGTCAACTGGATTTCTGTATTTCATTTAATATATATAAAAGACGAGGCTAAATAATGTTCATTACAGATTTTTCATTTATTGTAGTAAATTTGACTTACAGCTGTTTCCAGTATCATTAGAGGTTCGTTATTAATGGGATTACTCAATCGGCCCATTGATCTGTTGAGAAAGGTTGAACGGCCTAAAAGATTAACGCTACTTTCGACAGAACCATTTCTGGTTATAACCAAGTTGAACACGGAAAGAAAGATAGAGGCATGACGAAGAATGTTACACGCTTGAAAGACTGAAAGAGGCCTAACTCTGACGAACGTAGCTCGTATAACTGGAACAAAACCATGAGCTTACAAAATAGAATGACGATGAACTATGCACTCGGATACTTCCACAAGAATACGCGGTGTCCATTATTAATTCAAACAATATTGTTGGTCTTGTGTACTAACAGAGAGCTTATAAAGTATTTTTTCCGGATTGATAATCCCTCATTAAAAAGTATGTTACACGCGCGCAAACACACACACACACACACACACACACACACACACACGCACACACATGAATAATAGAAGATGGATTGAGCAACATGCTTTATTGTATAACATTACAATCGATTAAACTTCGATTCATCAGTAGAAGCATTGCTGGAATTAAAATTATTGTTATTATTGTTAGAGAGGGAGAGAGCAGTGCATGCCATCAAAATGACACTGGGGTAAAATATACGAAGCCAAGTATACCCATCATGAATTCTTGTCTGATAAGGATACACTAAGCACATGCATCGCAGCCATATGCGCGTGACATAGAGATCTCATATCAAGATAAACAGCGCATGACTTTGCAGATATAAGGATGTTGAACGAAACACTCATGTTTTCAGATGTGAATCATTCAAACTCCAAAAATTTCCTCTCCGCACATGGCTCTCATGCTCCCCTACTACTTCTGCTCGTGATAGAGATGCACATATTGTCAGCCACTAAAGGTTAAGGTCAAATAACTGACAAGCCAATCTGTGGCATAGAGCAGAATAATTTCCTGTAGCCCATCTTTTATACCAAGACTAAACAATGTACATGATAACATTTCCAATAAGCTAAGATCAGAAGCCATGAGATCCACTGCCTGGTACTGCATCAGGTTACTTATTATTATTATTATTATTATTATTATTATTATTATTATTATTATTATAGACGTTGCACAGCATACAATAACGTGAGGTTGTTGATTAAAGATATTGTGTCTACAGGGGGGTTGTACTGTTTGTCAAGTCACAACAAGGACCTCAGACAGACAGTATTTTACGCAATATGCGTGCAGTCCCAAGTAATGCCAACTTTTGCAATACATCTAGAATGTAGGGTATTTCTTAGGTTTTCAGATTTTTTTTTTTTTCAGATTAGGTGGTATTGAACCTAATGTTGCGATGACAATAGGGATAACTTTTATGTTCGACTCTCGTAGCTGCCACATCTTAGCGATCTCAATTCTCAGGTCTCCATATTTATCAATTTTTTCTCTTTCTTTCATGATGGCACTATTACGTCGATTATTATGCACTCTTGTTTGTCCCTCCTAAAGGTTACAATATCCGGCCTTCGGTGCTCTAACACTTTGTCTTTCTCGAAATCAAAGTCCCAGAAGATTTTTGCCTTCCTCTTTTCGTCCATTACCTTTTCTAGGGTATGCATGTAACACTTGTCAAGACAGTCTCTTACCACCGATTTTCGCCTGTATTATTATTATTATTATTGTTGTTGTTGTTGTTGTTGTTATTATTATTCCAGCCACATTGGGGAATTTCGTCTCTTCCGGTGAGAAGGCAGAAGGGTGTTTACTAAATCATATATCTCACTGTATATTTAAGCAAACTAAAGGGGTTTCTAGCCAAACTGAATTCTCTCTCTCTCTCTCTCTCTCTCTCTCTCTCTCTCTCT
>NC_068987.1:85404784-85408540 GCF_001194135.2 Octopus bimaculoides
CCCACACCCACACACACACACGCACACACACACACACACACACACAAACACAAATACATATATATATATGTTTCATGTTGACTGTCAGAGAAAAAGAAAACTCGATATCATAGTAGGTAGAGATTAATAATATTTAATTTTGGTCGATTCAGTCTCATGCTGGTGTAGTTCACTGTCTTAGCCTACGACTGGAATCCTATATATAGATGTTGAAATTCCATAATCTTTTCTGCCGTAACATGCCTGAGTGTCCTGTGCTTCTATAGGTGAAACTCAGTGGCAAGGGACTGCCTCGACCTGTATTACGTACATACGTGTGTGTGTGTGTGTGTGTATAATTCTTATTCCGTGACACCAAAATCTTTTCCAGAGGAGCACATTAGAATTAAGTGAGGTAGTAGATCAGTAGATTGCCGAATGATATGCTTCACCGTATTAAATTTCTTTTTCATGTTCTGAATTCTCTTCCCGCCGGAGATATCTTCACCTTTTATTTCACCGAGGGTTGCATACAAATTCGCTATTACATTTACTGTAAAGGAAAATTTAAAAATTCAATAAACAGTCTCTAAAAATCCAAGCTAGACATAACAATCTGTTAATCCACTAAATGCGTATTTTAGTATCGCAAAAGCTTAACTGAATTTTGATATTAGATCATTAATGCATCCCCATTTTCGTCCTCTAAAATTTTAAAACCTAATTATGCAATTTATAAATCGTTAACGAAGCTAATGATATGCTCGTTTGTTGACCCAAGTGAATTGAATGAAGATTGCCGCTCTCAGCGGAGAGTAAGTAGATTCAATCAAACGAAACCTCGTAATGGATGAGGTCGGCACATGTGCATTAACATCCAAATTATGATTTTGAAATTACGAACTATCCTGCATGTGGGATTGTGTGTGTGTGTGTGTGTGTTTGTGTTTACAGTTAATCTCTTTGCAATGACACTACATTTTTGAAAAATAAACGTATTCTTTGTTCAACCAGTTCCAGAAGTTCAAACACTAATTCTAACTGATTCTTTATTTATTGAACCCGAAAGAATGGATGTTGACCTCGGTAGATAGCAAAGTCTCAGAGCAAATAATACAGAGCGTTTCATCTCAGGATTTCTCAAAGAGTGTGAGGCTGAACCGATTTCAAATAAGACGGAAAGCTTATGCCTTTTCGTTAAGTCTGGTGAAATTTTTGAGTGTTTATAATCATTTAAGATGCAAGTTTATATTTAGCAAACTACAACTACGAAAATGATTCAAGATACGTATGTAATGTTCAGCTTATATTTCGAACTGTTATCAGTCTTAGAACTCAAAAGACAGGAGATTAACCCTATTTTCATTGCGTATAGATGAATGAGATCACAGGATTTTCCCCCAAAACGGGACGCTGGTCCGTCGCAGGGTTAGCTCACTAAATATTGATGGAAATCATTTTACAACTGAGAAAACTACAGAAGCATGATATAAAGAGTTTTGCTGAAGAATTAAATACACAGCTCTATCCAGGAATTGAACCACAATCTTTCGATCGGAAGAGCAACATTCTAATGACGGGGCCACACGTCCATATTGAATAGGAGGTTGGTTTGTTCCAGGATCAACTCTTCACCTATTGCTAGATTTCACTTGCGGCTAAGTGGCCTGGAGCGATGTGAAATGAAATGTTTTGCTCATGAAGTCGACGCACCATCCGATTTGGAAACCATAACCTTGACCTCACGATTGTAAATGTAACACACTAATCATTAAGCCATGCATCTTCCGCAATGTGCGAGCAACAGGATATTAAATATTCCGCATCTGTTCCAAAACTAGATTGATCGTTGTTACTCTTTCGTTAATATACAATTATTTGCATTGTTGCTAAGGCTGAGCCAGTGTTTATTAAAGAGATTAAGAAGTAATGAGCGTAATATGAACATATCGAATTACTTCATAATTATGAACGATGTGATTCTTCAAAATCTGCAAATGCAACGCGTGTTCATTAAAGAATTAAAGGTTTAGGCGTAAGAGGGGAAAGTCTTCACGTGTATATACGGCCAGCTAGAAATAGCAGTCAAGTTTCCCTTATATCCCAACGCCCTTAAACAAGGAGAAAGTACACGCTGGAAAATGTAATCCTAGTCCAAATTCTTTTTCTTCTGCTTCTTTCTCTTTACACCACAAAGAGCTGGAACAAATAAGGCCGGTATAAGCAAAACAAACTTATCCTATTCATCCTCCAATAGCGAAATTTTTTAGAGGACAATACCTAGAACAGGGATATTTTTAATAAGAGTTGGCATTTCTGAGAAGCTGGTTTAGAGAAAAAGAACCTGCTTGGAAAAAAGATTTCGATTAATCCTTGTCACAATTTAAACGTCACAACAGATATTGCTAAATTTCTATCTCTTGCAAAGCAATGCTTTTATAACTTAAATTCCAAAATAAGTTCGATGTACATAATTTAAAGGCTGGGTATTGCGCACCGTTACTGAAAGGAGGCATGTGCAATTCTAGCATTCGTGCCAATTGTCTGCTAAGGGAAGCCTAGTGGATGATTAAATCACTATAATTTACAACGATTTCTTTAGAGGCCCTTCACACACTAATGGATCACGTAACTGCCCCCTTTGCTACCCTGATAAACTACATATCCTGAAACAACAGGTAATAATCCTCAAAAGCAGGTCCGAGATCATCTCTGATGATCGACATGGATGAACCATTTTGAAGCAATTAACTTGAAAAATAACGCCCGGAATAACCAAAGAGCTAACTTCACCCAGGATAATCAATCCCGACAGCTCCTAATACGCAATACTTGCTTTTTATGATTGCAAGCTGTATTATTTGTCTGTTATTTCTAGCATGTTCATCAACAATTTAGTGGGCGCCTCGTTGGCCGCTATGTTGTTCAACCTACTGCTGTTGTAATAACTTCCTGCTGTTCTTCTTTACACGGTTTAATAATTCTAAAGTAGTTGATAATTGTTCTCTTTCATTATTCAAACTGCATTCTTAATTGTCAGTGATTGTTTTGTTTTTTGTTTTTTTTTAAATTTTTTTTTTTTTACTTTTGTTATCAGTTAAATATTTTTATAGAAGAAGCAGCAGTCTTAGAAGTGGTTGTCGTAGTAGTAGTAGTAGTAGTAGTAGTAGTAGTAGTAGTAGTAGTAGTAGTAGTAGTTGTTGTAGTTGATATTACGTTTCTGTTTTTATTGGAGTCGGAGGTGTTTCCCTTTGATTTGAATTCTTTTTCTGTTTTCTTTCTTTTTCTTTCGTTCTTTATTTTTCTTTCTCTCTTACTTTCTTTCTTTGTTTTTTTCTAAATATTTTTCTTTCTGTCTGTCTTTTTCTCTGTTAGTTTTTTTTTTTTAAAGTTTGCTCTTCGCTTGGTTCTGTAAATTAACTATTTTAGTAGTAGTAGTAGTAGTACTCGCAGTAGTAGTAGTAGTACTCGCAGTAGTAGTAGTAGTAGTAGTAGTAGTAGTAGTAGTAGTACTCGCAGTAGTAGTAGTAGTAGTAGTAGTAGTGGTAGTAGTGTATAATACGATCGTAGTTGTTTTTGCTGTTATTGTTATCGGTGTTGTTGTTGTTGTTGCTGTTGTTAGTACTGTTGCTAGTGTCGTCGTTGCCGCAAAGTTTTGAGACGTGCCGCGGGTGTTGTCACAAAGAAAGAACACACACACGCACACACACACACACACACACACACACATACACACGCACACACACACACACACACACACACGCACACACACACACA
>NC_068987.1:85409852-85412271 GCF_001194135.2 Octopus bimaculoides
TATATATATTACACACACATATATATATTACATAATTCACTTCATTAGCTTACAGCTGTTTCTGTCAAAATAAGCAGCGCGCTCAGAGCTGAGTGCTTGTGCAAGATCTTATAGCTTCAACGGAGCCGTTAAAATGAAATAGGTTTATTTTAGAAAGCATCTAAAGACTTAGAAATGATTAGCAGTGAAACGATTTATTTACATAAATAGTGCAATGTAGTTTTGGACAAAGATGCCACTCCCTTATATGTAAAGAAACAATTGATTATAATATATAATAAATTTAAAACAAATGTGTCAATTTCTAAATAAATTTAAAAAAAACAAGGCAGTGTTTCGTTTAGATATATTAAATCATTCTAGCTCACATTCCAACCGGTTTACACTCTAAGACATCTTCAGTGGAAGATCAGAAGTGTAGAATTTAATGCATAAATAAGAATATGTATAACATGGACACGCATTTATAATTCGTAAACCTAGTGTTTCGTGCCAAATCACGTATAAGACTTAAGATGAACAAGTGTTTTGTTCCAAAATCCTGGCCTTTGAGTCACATATACGTTTGTATGTAGAAACGGATGGAACACCTTCAATATACATCGTATACTACATTTATGCATCCAAAAGTGATAATCCACTCCATCGCTTCTCAAAGTGACTCGCTACGTCCATTACAATTCCTTCAGGTGACATCTTCTCCTCTGTGGAACCGAGCATATCGTATACTCTGCATAATAACAATAATTGTGTGTGTGTGTGTGTGTGTGTGTGTGTGTGTGTGTGTGTGTGTGTGTGTGTGTGTGTGTGTTAATCAATAAAATTCCAACTTAGTCTGATTTTCATGCATTATTGTTCGCAGTTTTTATAATTTTCAATATTGAAGGAAACTACCTATTTCATACGTTACGCAGTCATCGCTTTCATGTAGTAACAGTCGTGTTCCACACTTGACAACAGTTAAAATGTGGAACACGACTGTCACTACATAAAACTGAAGATCGCGTAACGCATGAAAGTACTAGTATGTTTCAATATTGTTTATTTGAATATATATATAGAGAGAGAGAGCGCAGGGGTGGCTGTATGGTACAAATGCCGGGCGAAAGGCTTAGCGGTATTTCGTCTGCCGCTACGTTCTGAGTTCAAATTCCGCCGAGGTCGACTTTGCCTTTCATCCTTTCGGGGTCGATTAAATAAGTACCAGTTACGCACTGCGGTCGATGTAATCAACTTAATCCCTTTGTCTGTCCTTGTTTGTCCCCTCTGTGTGTAGCCTCTTGTGGGTAGTAAAGAAATAACAAAGCTTGCTTCCCAACCATATGATTTCGGTTTCGGTTCCACTGCGTGGCACCTTGAGCAAGTGTCTTCCGCTATAGCCTCGGGGCAACCGAAGCCTTGTGAATGGATTAAGTAGACGGAAACTGAAAGTAACCCATCAGGTATGTATATGTTTGTGTGTTTGTGTCTGTGTTTGTCCCCCTACCATCACTTGACAACTGATGCTGGTGTGTTTACTTCCCCGTAACTTAGCGGTTCGACAAAAGCAACGATAGTATAAGTACTAGGCTCACAAAGAATAAGTTCAGGGGTCGATATCTTTGACTAAGAGGCGGTGCTCCAGCAAAGTGACTAAAACAAGTGAAAAAAATAAGACACACACATAAATATATGTATATATATATATGTGTGTGTGTGTGTGTGTGTGTGTGTGTGTGTGTGTGTGTATACGACGGGATTCTTTTAGTTTCCGTCTACCAAATTCACTCACAAGGCTTTTGTCAGCCCGAAGCTGTAGTAGATGACACTTGCCCAACGTGCCACGTAGTGGGATTGAACCCGGAAGCATGTACTTAGGAAGTAAGTTTCTTACTACACACCCCCGTCCAGCTATTTAGCATCTAGGCAAAAATAGTATAATAACATAAGTACCAGATTTGAAAGCAAGAAATATGATTCCTGGGGGTCATGTGTTCGACTAACTGCTTCGAGTTTGTGCTACAGCATGGCCGCAATCCAATGACTGAAAAGTGTAGTAGATAAAATGAATAAATAAAACAGAAACAAAATACCTATTTCAAGACCGACCGTAGAATCTCATTTCAAACGTCAACAATTAATCTTTCATGTCTGCAGTTTATACAGAAAACGGTATTCTCTAATCAACACTTACACGCATGCGCAAATGTATGCACTCGCGCGCGCATGGGTATATATTTGTATATAGTCATAAATTTGCTGGTGTGCATCTGTATGCTTTTACATATGAAACTATACACATAAGTTTGTACTTTTAAACGTGTATAAATTTATATATATGTGTGTCTATTTGCTTGTGTGTGTGTGTGTGTGTGTGTGAACATATATATACATGTATATATATATATATATATATATATATATATATATATATATATAT
>NC_068987.1:85412707-85413342 GCF_001194135.2 Octopus bimaculoides
ATATATATATATATATACATTCTACACGCTAAACATCTGGAATGTTTTACATAATCTAATGTTTTTTTCTTCTGTGTCTAGGTATGCGCGGCCGTATGTTTGTATGTAGATTTGCATAGATGTTTATACTTATGAGCGTACGTTAGCGTTTATGAATATGTATGTATGCATTTTTGTATGTAAATTAGGCCTATACTACAAACTTGCATTCATATAAATATATGTATGATTTTTACGATCTGTAAACATTAATCATAAATGCGCGTTTTCAAATATTCACGAGTATATGTAGCTAAACATATCCGTCGGTGTTTTAAAAGTGCCTACTGAAAAACTAAAGTAAACAGAAGGAAGTAGGAGAATATACAGAAATACACACACACATACACACATACACACACACGTACACACGCACACGCGCGCGCACGCACACACGCACTCATACTGATATGGGAACAAACACAAACACGCAGCCATTGAAATGTATTGACTTTTACAAAACCGACATCAGCCTGGAATACGTAAGGATGTATATATATTTACTGATATAGATATATACTAACAGATTTATAAGATCATGCACGCATGTATATATACATACATACATATATATATATATAAATATATATATATAT
>NC_068987.1:85414966-85415693 GCF_001194135.2 Octopus bimaculoides
ATATATGTATATATATATATGTATATATATATATATATATATATAACGGACTTCTTTCAGTTACTGTCTACCAAATCCACTCACAAGGCTTTGTGAGTTTAATGCAGTAATCAGAATTAAATAATAATGAAAGGAAAACAATTTTCTATGGGAAAAGTTCGAAAATCAAAGCGCAAAAGTTTACAACACATTTTACTCGATTAATTTTTCAGATATTTTGAAAAAAATTTGATTTTTAAAAGATTCGTTTTTCAAGATTCCTGATGTGAAATCGTGTGCTGAAACAGATATTGCCGAATATGGAGGCTCGATTAATAGCATAGAGGTTAATGTAATATCGACACCTAGAACTGATAGGAGACTTAGACAAATCGCAGAGGCTACACACATAAAAGTAGACAGACCGAGCCTCAATAGAAAACACGAACGGAACAGTAACACCGGTCACAACACCATATGACTAAAGACAAGGAATGAGAAGAGAGATGGGGAAAATCGTAAATAATATGGTGAAAGATACAGGGTAATACACACACAATTAACATATATGCTCTCACCTGTAATACTTATGAGAAATAAAGATGTATAAAAAAAAATCTATCTATCTATCTACCTATGCACACACAGACACACACACACATATATAGAGATATAATAACGAAGGCAGCTATATGCAATATGAAATCAAAAAGGAAAAACTGAGTTACTAACTGTGACTGAGGTTTCC
>NC_068987.1:85417368-85418519 GCF_001194135.2 Octopus bimaculoides
ACACACAGACACACACACACATATATAGAGATATAATAACGAAGGCAGCTATATGCAATATGAAATCAAAAAGGAAAAACTGAGTTACTAACTGTGACTGAGGTTTCCGAGTAACATCTTTATTGCAAGAAATAATAGTTAAAGTAAACGTAGCGCCACAAGAAAGCACATTTTCATATACTGACAGGGGAGATAACCACTCCGCACTGAAGATAAATCACTATACTAGACTAGTTTTGCCTGAAGATTACATATTCATCAGTAGTAACTACTTTATCACTGGATGAGCATTTTACTGAACCAACCATAAATTCATATGGTAAATACTATATCAGACAGTAGGCATTTAGCCAAACCATTCAAAGATGGAGTAGTCACTACTGAAGATCTTCTAATTTTCAAGTGAATCTAGTCAAGTATAGTGATCTAGCGTCGCTGTGGGTTGGTTATCTCCCTTGTCAGTATATGAAAATCTGCTTTCTTGCAGCTCTAATTTTTTAAAAGTCTTATTTCTAGCAACTTACATGCTACATGGAAATTTCATTCACAAATAGTGACGATAAAAGTTTTCCTTTTCGGTTTTATATTGTATATAGCTGCCTACGTTATTTTATAAAATTCACATTAGCATTTTGCTGAATCAGCCATAACTTCATATGGCAAATATAAATACCAACAGTCAGGATTTCACCAATCCATCCAGCGATGATGTAGTCGCGACTGATAAGCTTGTAATTTTTAGGGGAAACTAGTCCAGTTTAGTGATCTTCACCATTGGGCGATTATCTTCCTTGTCAGCATATGAAAATATGCTTTATTGCGGCTCTAAGGGTTTCTAACGCTTATAGGTGCTACTCGGCACCCTCCCCCAGCCACAATTAGGGACAATTGTGTATATGGATAAATGTGATACTGAATATACGGTTTAACTATTCACATCAGATTATTTCATGCAGCGTTGGCTAAAATGTATAGATATAATCTGAAGTTCAGTACAGAATTGAAACAAGACACGACTATTTTGCCTCATACACTTACACACAGCAGGCACACACACACACACACACACACACACACACACAACGGACACTGCAGAAATACAAACACACAGACATGCACATCTATCTATACATACATAAATTATATATATA
>NC_068987.1:85419758-85424292 GCF_001194135.2 Octopus bimaculoides
CTCTCTCTCTCTCTCTCTCTCTCTCTCTCTCTCTCTCTCTCTCTCTCTCTCTCTCCCTCTCTGTATCTATCAATAAATCTATCTATTTATCTACCTACCGTTTACCTTCCTGTCTCTGCCACTCTCTCCCTCTCCCTCTATCTATCTATCCATTTATCTATTTATGTATCCACCTGTCTGTCTGTCTCTTTCCCTCCCCCTCTCTCTCTATCTATTTATCTATCTACCTACCTATCTGTCTTTAGTTCTCCCAATCTATATATGAGTGTGTATGTGGGTGTGAATGTCTTTGTACATGTGTAAGTGCGTAAACATCTTGTGAATGTGTGTGTTTGTGTTTCTGAGTGTTATACAAATTGAAGTATCTTTCCTTGAAAGACTTTCTACAGTTTCATATGATTTGTATGTACTTATATTTATCGTTATATGTTTAGACTCAGAACAGGTTTACATTCAAGGACATCTGTTTGAAGGCCTTATACTACTGATCTTGGAGGTATAATTTTTGCAATCGAGCCCTCGAAACAGAATATTTAATAGCTGGATACTTGCTATAAGGTGGATACTCTCTCTCTCTCTCTCTCTCTCTCTCTCTCTCTCTCTCTCTCTCTCTCTCTCTCTCTCTCTCTCTCTCTCTCTCTCCCTCTCTCCCTCTCTCTCTATCTCTCTCTCTCTATCTCTGGTCTATGTTAACTTATTGCTGCAGCATTAAATATACACATAGATGAAATAAATATTTGTTGAACATTGTACCGAAACGTAGCGTTTTAAATTTCAGTACGATGTGCACATTCTAGTTTGCTCCGATTTGCGATTTGGAACGGAGTACATTCATATATATGTGAGTGTGTGTATTCTTTATTCCTTTGTTCTTTTATTTGTTTCAGTCATTTGACTGCGGCCATGTTGGAGCACCATCTTTAGTCGAGCAAATCGGACCCAGGACATATTCTTTATAAGCCCAGTACTTATTCTATCGGTCTCTTTTGCCAGCATGTAAACATACCAGCATCGGTTGTGAAGCGATGTTGGGGTGGACGAACACAGACACAGACACACACACTCACACACATACACACACACACATACACACACACACACACAAACACACACACACACATATATATATATATATATACGACATGGCTTTCAGTTTCCACCTACCAAATCCATTCACTTGGCTTTGGTCAGCCCGAGGCTATGCTAGAAGACACTTGCCTAAGGTTCTACGAAGTGAGACTGAATCCATAACCATGTTGTTGGGAAGCAACTACTTACCACACAGCCATTCGTGCACCTATATATATATATATATATATATATATATATATATATATATATGCTTGATAACCGGAGTTGGTGCGTTTGCATCGCCGTAACTTAGCAGTTCTGCAAAACAGACCCATAAAATAGTAGCAGACTTAAAACATACGTACTTAGTGCGATTTATTCGACTAAAAAATTCAAAGTAATGCTCCAGCATGGTTGTAGTCTAATGATTGAAACAAATAAAGGAAAAAGAGATTATCTAAAATAAAGAATGAAAAATTATATCTCTTCAAAAATTTATACATTAAAATAATTTCTTCATGCTACATTCCGACACGTGTTTCTGCTGGACAATTGTTCGTATCCCGTTTCTTTTGCGCTATATATATATGTGTGTGGAGGCGCGTAGCTTAGTGGTTAGAGTGTGAGCATCATGATCGTAAGGTTGTGGTTTCGATTCCTGGACAGGACGACGCGTTGTGTTCTTGAGCAAAACACTTCATTTCACGTTGCTCCAGTCCACTCAGCTGGCAAACATGTGTAAAGCTGCGATGGACTGGGGAACACATACGCCATTGAAACCGGGAAACCGGGCCCATGAGCCTGGCTAGGATTTAAAAGGGCCCAAAGAAGAATAAAATATGTGTGTGTGTGTGAGAGAGTGAGTGTGTGTATGGGTGTGCGTTCACGTATATACATATCTTTACCTATGTATTTATGTATGTATGTATGTATGTATTTATGTATGTATTTATGCATGTATTTATGTATGTATATATATGTATGTATGCGTACATATATGTGTGTATATGTATATATATGTATACATATATATATATATATATATATATATATATATATATATATATATATATATATATATGTATATATATATAAATATTTATATGTATATGTATGTACGTAGGCGTGCATGACTGGAGGGAAGGCGGTCGGGATCATTGCTTTTATGTACGTATTTGAAAACCCAACCCCATGTCTACTTTAATTTTCGAAACCTCTACCTCTTTCACTCTAAGCCTACCTATGCATCACTCTGTCAACCTTTGATAACCATGCCAACATACGAGCCATCGCCCCAGCTAGTTCTTTCATTATGTGCCTCTACAGATGTGTTTACATATGCATTATGGTAATCCATCAATTGTGTATCACCCCAACTTCATTCATTTCACACATGCTACTCATATTGTTATCTGATATCACCCTCCCAATAACTATAATATACTTATTCCAACAAGGGCTACGTTTTAGTATCCACTTTCTCATTTATCATTCGTCTAGAATTAATTATTATTGGTATGTCAATAATATTACTGGCAGACTGATGCTGTGTCTGTTTGTTGTCATGTTATGTCTCCTAATCGTGCGTCCCCTTATCTTCAATTGTACTGTAAGAATTTTGAATTCATATTGTAAAGTCATATATGATATCGTATATAGTTACGCTTTCTATTTCTCCTAAATAATTATGCCTGTTGCATGAATTTCTTATATACATAATATATATATACTTATATACATAATATACTTATATACATAATATATACATAGATGCACAATCGTACACACACACGCACGCACACACACACACACACACACACATATACATACACACACACTCACACACAAACACACAATAATAATTAAGAGCTCAGTTTTTGCTATGAGTTACAATTAAAAACATAATTAAATGTTATTGTTTCAAAGGTTCACAACTGTTCAACATTCTGCCAAAAGGCCTCAGAGATTTATGATGTGTAGACGTAGTAGTCATCAAAGAGCCTCCGGTCAAACTTTTATCTGAGATACCAGACAAGGCCACATCGCGACAGGAGGCACAAAGAAGCGCACACTCCGTCCAGCTCGCTACTTCACTCAAAAGCAGTATAGAAAAGAAACCCAAACACTGATAGGTGGTGCTCCATCATGGCCTCAGCCTCTGGCTCAAACCAGTAGATAATAACTGGTAAAAGATAAAAGGTTATACATTTCTACAATTGGGATCGAAATACGAAATATGAACTGAGTGGCTGGAGTTAACTCCCCTTAATATCTTGTTTATGAAATAAGCTACGAAACATTAGTATGACTGTATTATTTATTTCTTTTCAAATTCTGTACAAATATATGTGCATGCATGAGTACCTCTGTGTGCGTGCTGTTGTATGTGTGTGTGTCTTTAATGGAAACTGCAACTGAATGTTTGTATCTCGTAATTTGAGTCTCATGCTGCTGCGTGCTTCAGGCGAGTCGTCTCCCATGAAGATTCCAGTGGTGTGTGAAACTTGATTCATGAGAAACAAAATGTAGGGAAAAACTATATCCTTTACTACATGTGCTGAACACTTCTCAGTTGTCTGATATAAATCAACGTACCTATATACATATATATATATATATAAATGTTTGTGCGTGTGTCCGCATATCTGTACATATCTTGACCCTCCGCAAGATCGCAAATTTTATTTAATTTGCTTTGCGGGAGCAAGTGCTTCATCGAAGGCGTATTTTGTGAATTGCTCGAAATACGAATTAGAAAAACAGCCGACAACTGATGAAGAGTCGTTCCTTGTGTTGCTTGTCTTGTTTTCTATTTGTTTGCTTCGTTGCTTGCCAAAAAAAGCCCTTATTCCATGTCCTCGTAGTCCAAAGAAGGGAAGACGGAGAAAGAAAATTGCCAACGATACGCACGCGGTCACACACACTCACATATATATATATATATATATATATATATATATATGCATATATGCGTGGTTGTGTGTGTGGGGGGGGGGGAATGCGTGCGTTTTAGATTCATTGGTCCTAGGGTGCTTCAGCCCGACGAGACACAATTATGTCGAAACACTGGATGTAACACAATCCCTTGCACGAATAAAGTGATTGTGTTTTCAGTACATATTCGTCGTGAAGGAAAAGCTATTTACCTTCCTTTGACGGAACACAGCAGCGATTAGCATATTCACGTTCGAATCTGCCGGAACGTATAAAGTATAAATATGCAAGTCATCGTTTCTTCTTCTTCTTCTTCTTCTTGCAGCTGTAGTTGTTATGCATGATGACATTTCCCAACATTTACATTTATATAATCGTATCTGTACACACCCACGCAGCTTACAAACCTTGTAACACGTCGTGTACGTTTGAATAGATGTAGCATCAACTAAAGGAAACATTATCATTATCATCATCATCGTCATTATCATCATCATCATCATCATTATTATTATTATTATTATTATTA
>NC_068987.1:85425545-85427064 GCF_001194135.2 Octopus bimaculoides
TGTAGCTGTAGCTTATAACTGGGACAGCTAAAGTGTTGATACCCATTATCTTGTTTTTAGCATTGAGCTCTGTTTTTAGTATTGATCTAACTCGTCTATAGTACTCTTTCTTTATTTTTTCTTTCATTTATGTATGTTGTATCCTATCTAGTTCATTGACTCCTAAATACTTGTATGGTTGGTTTTCGTCTAGTTCTCTTATTTCATTGGCTTTATCTAGTGTTATAATGCTACTTTTAACTAATTTATTATTATTATTATTATTATTATTATTATTATTATTATTATTATTATTATTATTATTATTATTATTAGTGTTATTATTATTATTATTCGAATCTTTTATTTGTTTTATATTTCATTTGATAATTCTATCCCGAACCATTTAACAATTTGCCTCTGAGAATTTCAGTAAGGAAATGTTCCATATTCTATGTTTCTCTCAATGATGACCCAATATGTTATGTGTTGGCATTTTGAAGTAACGAACGGTAAAAAACAAAAACAAACAAAAAAATTAAAACAAACAAAAAAATTAAAACAGAAAAAAAAACACAGAAAAAAGAAAGAAATCTTCTGCTATATTTCTATAAGTCTTCAGAAGATATTTCAAAATAGCCAGAACAATTTGCTATATATTAAGCATATAACCATATGTCTAAGCGAGTGCTTCTCACACTAACTGTCACAGCGGGAGGCAATCCTTGTTAGAAATTTTAACTGCAGGGCGATTATGATGCAAATGTCATTCAAAATTAACAACTTTAACATCTGTTTTCATTTTTTGGTTTCTATAGATTTAGGGGTTTTGTCCTCCGAAGCACTTCAGCTCCGCAGACATCTGGTCGCCAACGAACACATATTATGCTAAAAACATAACATTCTATGACAAAGGCACACACACACACATAGACATATATAAACACACACATACATGTATATACATAATACCTCATGCATATATATATATATATATATGTGTGTGTGCGCGTATCTATTTATGCATGTACGTAGGTATGTATATAGCTAACATTTATAGTGGATCGTTTCTAATGTATATTTGCATTTGTGCTTTTGATTTTGCGTGTGAAATTCTTTCCGATTGATATCTACTCAAAAAAAAAAAAAGAAAAAACCCCAAAATCGGAGTGAAATCATGATCTGGATCTAACAGTATGGTTGCCTAAGTACGGATGTACATACATGATATAATGTATTAGAATGAACTATATTATATTATGTAATATTTCATATATATGCTGTTATTATTTTATCCTTTTACTGGTTTCAGTCATTTGACTGCGGCCGTGCTGGAGTACCGTCTTTAGTCGAACAAATCCGCCCCAAGACCTATTCTTTGTAAACATCGTACTTATTCTACGGGTCTCTTTTATAGAACCGTTAAGTTTCGTGGGTGTAAGCCAACATCGGTTGTCAAGCAATAGTGCGGGGACAAACACCGACACACAAATGCATACATGCATATATATATATATATATATATATATATATATATATA
>NC_068987.1:85428497-85429703 GCF_001194135.2 Octopus bimaculoides
TATATATATATATATATATATATATATATATATATATATATATATCGATATAGATATACATAGTGTGAGAGAAAGTGAGGAAGCGGAAAAGATGGAAAGTGAGTGAGAAAAAGAGATAGAGATAACATATGTAGATTGCTATGTGGTATTAGTGTGGTTAGGCTTACGAGATATTGATTCTTGACTGACGCAAGCCCAACGTGCGAGGATGGCGGTGGCGGGGGGGATTAGTCAGCTGAATTGTTCTCATAATATTGGTACATATTTTATGAACCCCCGCCACCTCCAATAGAAACGAAAGATAGCATTAGCCTTATAAAAGAGTTTAGAATAAGATCGATGAGAAGAGACAGAAATAACGAAAGTAAAAACAAACAGAAATACACAGGCATCATTTCATATAATATAAAAATTGAGATATGTTAGTTTGACCTAAGGAAAAAAATTATCTAATCTTTCAGAGAAACATTTTAAGCCATAGATTCGGTCATCTGCCCTTTAATATTCCATATTTAGCACTTATATTCACACAATCATCGCGCAATATCGGGGAAAAAGCGGGGCAATATATCGATTACACTCTATAAATAATGAGTGCTTTTATAACAATTAAAATACCTCTTCAAATGTGAAAGACTGTGAAAGAGTAAAGCTAATTATTTCTTTTATTTGTTTTGGTTGTCCTTAACCCCTTGCTGCCGGTCGAAATGCATTTCTATGAGTTCGTCCTAAACGTCCATGTTTGTTTTCAGATTTTCAGTTAGCCCCTGTTTCATATATTCTGAACAACATAAAGCTTTCCTTGCATAAGTCCCAAATTACCCTGTTGGTTGAAAAGAAATTGAGAATCGTGTGGTATATGTTGCATTACGTCCTGTGTACCAACATCCCCTGCCGGAGCATCGTGGAGCTTTAGGTGTTTTCGCTCAATAAACACTCACAACGCCCGGGCTGGGAATCGAAACCGCGATCCTATGACCGCGAGTCCGCTGCCCTAACCACTGGGCCATTGTGCCTTTAAGTCACGATGTACGTGTAGAGAAAGATGCTCTCCGCCTCTTGGTGGACGAAAAAATGTCTTCTAACAACGGAACAAGGCCACAAATTGACAAATTGTAGGCAGACGAGATGGGTGATTTGATCATCCCTAGTAATTCACTAATACTTTACAAACATTTTTTTTCTTACCATGAAGGAATGGAAACA
>NC_068987.1:85430342-85435478 GCF_001194135.2 Octopus bimaculoides
TATATATATATATATATATATATATATATTATTAGGCACACACACACACACACACACACACATATATATGTATGTATGTACGACGGGCTTACAGATGGCTTCAGTCTTCGAAATTCACTCAGTTGTTGACCCTAGGCCATAGTAGAAGAGACACTTGCCTAAGTTACTGTGCAGTAGAACTGAACTTGAAACCACATGGTTTGCAAAGCAATCTCTTTGACAACACAACCAAACCTGCGTCTATTGGTATATATTTTTCCGTATTCGTAAAATTCACCGATATCAATTCTCCTGTCAGTTTATGGTTTAGAGTTTGAACATAACGATTCTTCTGAAATCATGTGCTTCTTATGAACCATGAACTTAAAGAATTTGTCATTAGGAATCTTTGCAGAGATTTTATTAATGTTTTCAGAATTTTCAAATGACTATTGTAGTTATAGTGGAGGCGCACTGGCCCAGTGGTTAGAGCGGCGGACTTGCGGTCGTAGGATCGCGGTTTCGATTCCCAGATCGGGCGTTGTGAGTGTTTATTGAGCGAAAACACCTAAAGCTCCTCGAGGCTCCAGTAGGGGATGGTGGCGAACCCTCCTGCACTCTTTCACCACAACTTTCTCTCGCTCTTTCTTCCTGTTTCTGTTATGCCTGTAATTCAAAGGGCCAGCCTTGTCACACTGTGTCACGCTGAATATCCCCAAGAACTACGTTAAGGGTACACGTGTCTGTGGAATGCTCAGCCACTTGCACGTTAATTTCACGAGCAGGCTGTTCCATTGATTGGATCAACTGGAACCCTCGACGTCGGAAGCGACGGAATGCCAACAACAATTGTAGTAATAATTATTCATTTCTTTATTCGTTATCCTTTCATTGAATTCATGATACATCTAAGCGCTGTGGATAGTTGCGGGTGTGTGTTTTGCAGTCTAAACAGAAATTTTGATCGTCGATCCGTGTTTTGGCAGAGCAAGTTGTGATAAGCGTAACATGGTTTACAATTTGCCCACCGTGTTGTTACAGATCAGTGATGAACGAATCAGTGATACACGAGGACAGATGTAATTAAAATTTACTGTCGGAGAATTTGGTTACTTGCCCATTGCTTGCAGGCGAGTCTTTGGATCGGTGAATATTCCGGTTGCCATATTTCCCCGAATAAAATACGACCATTACCATCTTTGATGTTCTGCTCAAATATATACGACTGAGAATAACTAGAAAGCAAAGCGTAGTCGAACAATAGGTCACAACAGACTGGAATGAGATCGATATTTTATGGTCGACTAACGTGCAAGAAATAGGAACCGAAACATACATGAAATCATACATATTTCTTTCATAATAAGAAGGGAGGAATACTGGGTCATGTTGTTGTTGTTGGCACTCCGTCGCTTACGACGATGAGGGTTCTAGTTGATCTAAATCAACGGAGCAACCTACTCGTGAAATTAACGTGCAAGTGGCTGAGCACTCCACAGACACGTGTACCCTTAACGTAGTTCTCGGGGATATTCAGCGTGACACAGTATGACAAGGCTAGCCCTTTGAATTACAGGCACAACAGAAACAGGAAGTAAGAGTGAGAGAAAGTTGTGGTGAAAGAGTAAAGCATGGTTCGCCACCATCTCCTGCCGGAGCCTCGTGGAGCTTTAGGTATTTTTGCTCAATAAACACTCACAACGCCCGGTCTGGGAATCGAAACTGCGATCCTATGACCGCGAGTCCACTGCCCTAACCACTAGGCCATTGCGCCTCCACATTGGTTCATGTAGTCCTAGTTAAATGTGCATACTCTTATAAAATACTGCGTGTCCACAGCTGGAACCCATCTGATCATACACCAGCTCAGTCAGAGCTGGAAATCACCTGTAATGTTGATCTCTATCAAGGGCACAAGGACACATATTTGGAGAGGGTATATAGAGTCGTTTGAAACAACCCCAGTAGCTGACTGGTAATTTGCTTTGTATATCTGTTCCTCAGAAGAAACTCCAGTACTTACAGGTATTTAATTTTATATATAGTTTTTGAAAGAACTCCTGTACTCGACAGGTACTTTATTTTATCGACCTCCAGTAATATATTTTATCGTTAAACATCACAGTTGTACTTAGCTGGATTTGAACTCAAAACATTTAAGTATAATATTAACAGAAAACGATGACTTAATGGATAAAAATTTCAATTTTCCACTCACATCAGAATCGTTAATTTACGTATATTTTTTTAATTTTAGGATAACAAATTCTGTTCGTGCATTCAATTTAAGCCAACATAGAAAAAAAAAACACGAAAATTATGTATCAAATTTATATTCTATTTAAACCTTAAAATATTTAATAAAATGTAGTTTAAATTATGTACATTACTTCAAGAAATCTTGGAAGAATATTTTCATCAATCTCGATTCCCATGATTAAGTTACACATAAAAGCAGCCGTAAATAGAAGACAAAAGCGAATTAGGTTAGGCACTTACTAGAATATAGGACGCGGTTCTAATGGCATTTCTTAACAATAGAAGCCCACGTGATATTTGTGTATTAATGTGTATCTAATTTCCGATTCCCGTTTGAAACGTTCAAAGATTTAATATCTTTTTGTTACTCGAAATCTTGATAAAAAGTAATTTAAATTTTTGTCCACCAAAGGATCTCGGATCAAAGAAGCATCTTGCTTAAGTTTGTCACTCCATTAGTAATTCGTCAAAAATTTACCGAACAAGATGTTTAGAGAGGTTTTGTTCTTTTCTTTTATTGTATTACATATATTTTTCGCCTGTCTTTGATTTACTTTATGTAGTTTTTACTGTTGATGTTACTACATATTTTGGATGCTGTTGCTATGGCTTCCTGTAACATTTAGAGACGTGAGATAGCTCGAATATTCCATTTGTTGTTAATGTTCATATCGGATTGCTTAGTAGAGCGTTCCGTTTGAACTAGAAATCTTTGTAGTGGTCTTTTAATTTGACAGCAAACAACTTCAATCGAAGTACACTCCTTCAAATAATGGTTAGTTAATTAGTAAAGGAAAGGAACGAAGATAAAATATGAGGCCGTTACTCAGACACAAAGCATTTTCTACAATGTAACTACAAACTGCGGGAAGCACATAAAGGGCCGGCGCTGGAAAAAATTAATTTTCCTTTTAATTCAGAAAATAAATTTAAATAGGTTGAATAGTGCACTGTTTCTGATAATTGGTGATGAAGAATGCCAAATGTGTTCTGCAACTTACTCGGGCACCAAGTGCGAAGAAATATCCTCATTTCTACCCTTCCTATCTTTCCATTGTTCTGATTTATTTTATGGACATATTTTCTCCTCCATGCATGAAATTTTAAACAGATTTATTTAGCAGATTTGGTTGTTCAACAGTGCACGAAGATGGTTGGTTTAACGTGGAATTAAATGTGGGTCACAAAGGAAAATCCAAACGATTTGACCGCAGTAACAGCAAAGTGCATGCACATTAGATTAGTTTTCTTTCCCTAATATTACAGTGCGAAAACCAATTTCATTGGAAGTTCATTAAAATTTAATTATTGGGGGACATTAATCCCATCAAAAAAAGAAAAAAGAATTTGGGAAATTACCTGTCATTGTCGCTTGAAACAAAATTCAATTATTGTTTTTTTTTTAGTATTGTAAGGGGGGTTTAAAGGCAGTAAGCTGGTAGAAACGTTAGTATGTTGGGCAAACATTCTTAGCGGTATTTTTTCCGGCTCTTTACGTTCTGAGTTCAAATGGTGTTGAGGTGAACTTTGCCTTTAATCCTTTCGTGGCCGATAAAATAAAGAACCAGTGCAAAGGTTGGTATAATCGATTTGACCCTTAAACTTACTGCCCTGGGCTAAAATTAAAAAGTAGCAAAATCATCATGTTTTGTTTTGTATCGGCAACATTACTTCAAATTGTTCGGAAGTATTGTTTGTTAGAACTTCAGTTTAAAAGTCAATATTTTAAATTCATTGTTCATTGTTAAACTGGCCAGAATATCGAGGAACAGGTCACTTCCGATTTGTTTCAACATTTGGACCGCCATTTTGTCTGCACCTTACACGTTAAGAAAAAGATGTCGAAATTTTCTCCAGGATAGCGCAGATTTCTAGATAGTGGTTAGAACAGCGGGCTTGATGGCCTGCTTTCCCTATCTGAATCTAAAGCACCGTCGTCAATATCAACAGGTAGAGGCAAAAGAAACAACAGTAACAACAACAGCATAGAATGGAGAGTAACAGTGAGACGAACACTGATTTGGCCAAAAGTACTACCGCAATAATTTCGGTGTCAGCAGAAACAACGACAAGCACAACATCGATCATAAGACCTGATATTGGCTTCAAATTTTGGCACAAGGCCAGCAATTTCGTAAGTGGAAACGTGACGGTGATATCGACAACAGTGTTCAGCTGGTACTTATTTTATTCACCCCAAAAGGACAAAAGGCAAAGTCGATCCCGGTAGAATTTGAGCAGAGAACATAAGAATGGACGAAATACCAACGAGCATTTTGCCCGTCCTGCCAACGATTCTGCCAGCTCGCCGTTTTCTGAGAATGCAAATATTGGTTTCAAATTTTGGCACAAGGCCAGTAAAGCGATTTCGGGGTGGGGGATCGTCAGTTCTATCGACCTTAATGTTTAACTGGTATTTATTTTATCGATTCCGAAAGGATGAAAAACAAAGTCGACCTCGGAGGAATTTCAATTCAGATCGTAAGGACGGACGAAATACCGCTAAGTATATTTTCTACTCTATAGGCACAAGGCCCGAAATTTTGGGGGATGGGGCCAGTCGATTAGTTCGACCCTAGTAGGTAACTCATACTTAATTTATCGATGTCAAAAAGATGAAAGACAAAGTCGACCTCGGCGGAATTTGAACACAGAATGTAAAGACGGATGAAATACCTATTTCTTTATTGCCCACAAGGGGCTAAACATAGAGGGGACAAACAAGGACAGACAAAGGGATTAAGTCGATTACATCGACCCCTGTGCGTAACTGGTACTTAATTTATCGACCCCGAAAGGATGAAAGGCAAAGTCGACCTCGGCGGAATTTAAACACAGAATGTAAAGACGGATGAAATACCTATTTCTTTATTGCCCACAAGGGGCTAAACATAGAGG
>NC_068987.1:85436074-85437157 GCF_001194135.2 Octopus bimaculoides
TATATATATATATATATATATATATATATATATATATGGTAAATGAAAGACGGAAGATGGACTATACGAGAATTTATTATTAATTATGACAATTGTTTCAACACATCAAGCATCGATGCCGCACGGGTGGGACACTTAACAACTGATTTAGGACCATATACATAAAAATCACTGCGAAAATAACCATGCTTTGCCAGTAAGCTACGAGGTGTAAACCATTCATTTTATTATTATATATATATACGGAGCAAATAATTCAGGAGAAAATATTTGCGAAGATATCATTGGCTCTATTATTATCAAGTGTAACAATTAAAAATGATAATAAAACGAATTAGTTGTAGCGCAGACTTCAAAGTGACGGCTTGGGGCTCTCTATCGTGGTAACGCGTGCTGAGGAGGGTGAGGCTATTATGCCAGTCCAGAAACCGGTCGAAGTGAGTCCAAATACTTGAATGTATGCCAAGAGATTGTCTTAGCCCCTTTGCCTTCAGACTGTTCATTTCTGTCGTTATTATCAGCGTATGTTGGAGATTTATATAAGAGTTTTGACTGTTATATCAAGCAGGCACACATACTTAGTATATCCTTTGATTAACTATATATATATATATATAGTGTGTGTGGGTGTATAGTTAATCAAAGGATATACTAAGTATTTATAGTCTGTTATATCGACCTTCATACTCGAATTGTACTATATATTATTGACAACTGAATGGGTGAAAGGCACCGGTATTCTCTGGAGAATTGTATCTCACAACGTAAAGACAGGCGAAATACCGCTATGCATTTCGCCCGGCGTGCTAACGTGTCTTATTTATTTATTGCCAACAAGAGGCTAAACATAAAGGGGACAAACAAAGACAGATTAAGTCGATTATATCGACCCCAGTGCGTAGCTGGTACTTAATTTATCGATACCGAAGAATGAAAGGCAAAGTCGACCTCGGCGGAATTTGAACTCAGAACGTAACGGCAGACGAAATACCGATTTCTTTATTAGGCATAAAGCCCTAAACACAGATACATACACTACAAGGACAGACAAGATCACAGTGGGGACAAAAAACATAAAACGAA
>NC_068987.1:85437620-85438964 GCF_001194135.2 Octopus bimaculoides
CGCCACCTTTTGTCCGACGCGGTAACATTTCAGCCAGCACTTCATCTAACACTTCTTGTCATTATAATCCTTTTCATTATAGGCACAAGGCCAGCAATTTCTGGGGGGAGGGGCCAAGTCGATTACTTCGACCACAGGGCTCAAGTGGTACTTTATTTTATCGACCCCGAAAGAATGAAACCCTTACTAATTTCGGCACAACACCTGGCATTTTGGAAGAGGGGGGGGCTAGGTAATTACATCTACCTCAGTCTTCAACTGGTACTTATCGACCCTGAAAGGATGAAAGCCAAAGTTTACCTTGGTGGAATTCGAACGTGGGACGTAAATGGGGACAAAATGCCATTAAGCATTTTGTCCGGCGTGCTGACGATTCTGCCAATTCGCCGTCCTAATTCTCGTTGTAAAAACCTGTACTAATTTAGGCACAACGCCTGGCGTTTTGGGAGGGCGGGGGATAGCCAATTACATCAATCCTAGTCTTCAACTGGTACTTATCGACCCCGAAAGGATGAAAGGCAAAGTTGTTCTCGTTGGAATTTGAACTCAGAATGTAAAACCTGAATCCTATTCATGGTAGAAGAAATAAAGGTGACAAGTGTATAACAAAGAATAAAGTTTTCAAAGATGTTCCCTCTTATGACTGCGGCTTCAGTTCTACTTGCATGAACCCTATACCACCTCGAGAATCGAATGCTGTACGAATCATACAATTTCAAAGGAGGAGAAAAAAATACCTTACGTTTTTTCTTGGCTCTTCACGAGCTTCCAGCAAATTAATTTTTTTTCTTTTCAGAATAATAGTGCCATCTTCACGCATCCAACAAATAATAATGAACACTCATCAATTCTACCATCACCACCCCCACCCCCACCAGCATCTCCAAATCATCATCATCATCATCATCATCATCATCATCATCATCATCATCATCATCACCATCATCTATTTATATCATCGTCGTCCTCATCATAACCTTAGCTTTCATCACTATCATTAGCCGTCACCGTTCTCCTTTTTCTTCTTCTTCTTCTTCACCTTTTCCTCTTCATTCATCTCGTCTTTCCCCTCCTCATCATTATCATTAACATCATATAAAGTACCGTCATCCTCTTCAGTGTCCCTCTCCAACTCCTCCTCCTCCTCCTCATCATCATCATCATCGTCATCATTAATAACATTATCATCGTCATGATGATGATGATGATCATCATCATCATCACCACCACCCTCATCATTTTATTTCTCTGTATTTTCTATTTACTTTTTATTAAAGAAATATAATTTTCTACGTTGTTATATTTTTTCTAAATCTCTTTCCCTCGCCTCCGCAACACCCTCCC
>NC_068987.1:85439334-85442874 GCF_001194135.2 Octopus bimaculoides
TTTTTTTTTTTCAAGAAAGAAAAAAAAAATTCTATTTTATTATTTTCGAAATGAAATAAAAAATAAAACACGCGCAAAAAGATAAATAAATAAATAAATAAATAAATAAATAAATAAAATAAACAAAAAGAAAAAACAAACTCAAACAAAAAGAATCCCATAAACAAGATTTGCACAGTGGTGGAAGTGGTGGGTAGGAGGAGCAAATAAAAGAAGTAACGTGTTTATAACGACACTAGCACTGAGGGCCTTGTTGTTGTTGTTGTTATTGTGGTTCTTGTTGTTATTGCTGTTGTTGCATTTATGCATGTGTAGTGACAAGTTCATCCATCTTCTATTGTTCTTTATGGAAATTCTGAGTGCAGTTTTTTTTTCTTAAATTATTACCCAGAATGATTTTGTATCTTTAGGTTTTTTTAATGTTTTGTATTATAAAAAGAAAAAAAAAAACAAGAATTATTATATGCATACATACATATAATGCCACATACACACACACACTTACATACACAGGCATACACGTATATGACTATATATAAAAGTCACACCTACGTATACACACACACACACACACACACGTATGCATACACTCGCACACCCATGCACACAGATGCATACGTCTGTACACAGTAGTACCCATGAATACACATGGGTGAATTAGTATACACATGCAAATATATACACACACACAAAAAAAAGAAACGCGCATGCCCGCGTTTTTACGTGAACTTAGGTATTTAAAAATCGCGCGCACATATTAATAGTCACATACAGACACACGCACGAACATACATACACATGCATGTACAGTACACACATATGCACATAGACACACGCACACGCGCTCAGACACAAAAACAAAGACGCACACCCGCTGGTACACATACACACACGTACACTCTCACATACACACGTACACACACAAATGCCTCCGTACACCCACACACGCACAAAATTGCAATATATGAATTGGTTGTATATAGCTCCAGGTCAGCCACAATCAAATAGAACTGTAATCAAATCTCTTCCAGCCGTGCCCATCATGGTCTATTTTTGCTCATAAGAAATTCCATGCGCCAATGCTTCCCTCTCTCTTAAAGTCGGTCAGCGGTGACTCGAGAGAAATTTGGTTACTTTTTCTAGCAGGTCGATATATGGTAATTCTAATTCTTTCTTTTTTTTTTCTCTTTTCTTGTTTCAATCATTAGACTGTGGCCATACTGCAGCACTGCACTGAAGAATTTTTAGTCGAACGAAATGACCCGATTACTTCATTTTTTATAAGCCTAGTACTTAGTCTTTCACTCTTTTGCCGAACCGCTGAATTACGGGGACGTAAACACAACAATACCGATTGTCAAGCGGTGGGGGAAGGGGAGAAACACAGACATAAAAACACGCACACACACACACACACACACACACACACGCACACAGACATATATATATATATATATATATATATATATATATATATATATATACATACATAGACACAAATATATACACACACACACATATATATATATATATATGTATATATGTATATACATACATACGTACATACATACAGCTGCCCAGTGAATGTCAACATAAAGCTGAAGAACAGTGAAAAAGAGAATACCTACGCTGAACTGTTGAGAAATTTACTGCTATTCTACCAAGATTACAAGTTCAGGTTTATACCTATAATTATTGGGGCCCTGGGATATGTAACCTACTGCCTAAATACCAATCTTGAGAAATTAAGCTTCTCAAAACCAGAAAGCTAATTCAAAGACTACAGATACAATCCATCGCTAGAACTGTAAAAATCTGTAAAACTTTCTAGAAGTTTTTCACATAAATATATATGAGGAGTCTAGATATCTAATTATATGCATGAGAATATATACACACAGCAAAACATACAAATCTACAAACATGCATGTTGGAGGTTATCTACTCCTTATGCAGAGATTTACCATTTCCTGTACCTACGCCTTAGAACCATCATGGCCTCTGATGTAGCTTATTAAAGCAAAGATTCCGAGTTCGATTTCAAGCAGTGACCTGAACAATAATAATGATTATAATAATAATAATAATAATATTGATAATAATAGTAATAATAATAACAACAACATCGAAAAATACCTTAGGATAGAGAACCCAGGTTCGAAATTTCCCCAACACACCTGATGAAGGCTGGAGGGTATATCAGCCGAAACGATGTGTTAACAACAAACAAGATGAGGACAAATATCCGTCAATTGTAAATAATGTAAATAATGGACACCTACATAGATTGCATAACCGATTTGGACCAAGAGCTGCACACATACATAGATTCATACAAAAATTCCTTGTTGTTGATGTTGAAATTCCAATGAAGCAGATTTGGAGCTAGGTTAGAAACCGACTCTTTCTTCATTGGCAAGAAATCTTGAAATAAAACTGAACAATGACATACATACATACATACATACAAAAATACCCTGTTGATGTTGAAATTCCAATGAAGGAGTCTCGGATCTAAGTAGGAAACCAACTCTTTCTCTATTGCCAAAAAATATCTTGAATTAAACTGAATAATGACATACATACACACATACATACATACATACATACATACATATATAGCTATATCTAAATAAGAGTGTATCTTTGTATTATGTTCAACTACACCGCTTGACAACCGAGTTGGTTTATTTTTGACCGAGTAACTTAGCTTTCCCAGCAAAAGGAGTCCGATAAAATAGGTGTCAGTCTGAAAGAGAAAAGAAGTAGTGGATTCGTTTACTTCAAAGACTAAACTCATCAAGGCGGTGCCCCAGCATGGCCGCAGTCAAATGATTGAAAGAAGTAAAAGGAGATAAATGAAGAAAAAGAGCGGCCACTATTATTTTATTTGATGCCATTTAAACAGAGGTTTGCTATGAACGAGCAGATTCATCTCCAAAGACAATCCAGTTTTGACCATCACTTTTTCCCTACCTCATAAACTAAATTATGCGAGTTTCTACTTCTTAAAATATATTAAAAAATTTTTTTCGAGATATGAAATATGGGTTATGTGACTGCTATTTCTAGCATGTGAAGTGACCACAGAGTGTCTCATTAATGCGCTGTATTCCCTGCACGTTCTAATGCCAGAGATTACTCTAGTATTTCTAAAAGAAAGGGAAGGGTAATGGGTCCAAAGCCTTCCACATGGCTACTGCATTGCAGGAATCCAGACCGATTTCCACTAAATGTAAATTCCATGTGATGTAGGTCATCCGCGTTCATTTTTATTTATTTATTCATCTATTTATTTATTGAGGTGTCAGATAAATTCGTTCGTTGGTTTTTTCCTCTTTTTTTTTGTGCTTAGCACTCCATAAGTCGGAAAAGAGGAATAATTTATTCAAATTAAGCAATAAACAAAGTCATAGAGGAAGAATAATTTCCACAAAAAAGTGTCATAAAACACAGCCATAAAATATATTTTTTTGTGTGTTTATTCAAATAACATAGAAAGAGATTGAAATAATTTTGGGCACACACACACAAACACAC
>NC_068987.1:85443466-85444331 GCF_001194135.2 Octopus bimaculoides
TATATATATATATATATATATATATATATATATATGTATATATAATTCAAACTTCAAAGGAAGGACAACTGGACATATTATTTAAATAGCTTAATATCTTATCACATTTGATATTTAATACAAAAACCTTGATAATGACATCTAACTATCGATGCAATCAATAAATCGATATTTCAGAGAACATTTTCTTTGTAAAATATAATTCATATAAATATACATTATACATTCATACATATTTTGAGTTTTACATACATACATATATACATACATACATACATACATACATACATACATACATACAGTCAGACAGAGAAATCGACCGGCTGATTCGTACATTACAAGTGCAATCTGTGAGTGGAACAGTAAAAATATGCAAGACTTTTCTCAAGTTTCAAATGTGAATTTGTCTACCTTAACTACATCTCAAAGATGGAGCCGTGTATTTTTGTTGGAAACCGGCTCCCTTCTCAGTGGTATATTTATAATAATTAACAAAGAGAAGAGACATACATACATACATACATACATACATACATACATACATACATACATACATACATGTCCTGACACATTTTTCTCACACACTTTTTCTTCCTCTAAACCCTGAGATTGCATCTTTTAATGTCTCTGCTCATATTCTCTGGAAATATAAAGATCGCAGGATCAGAGAGACTAGTCTGAGTGATATGTTTGACTGACATTACACTTGAACAGTTATAAGCTTAAAAGAAGATGGTGAAATCCGTGCTCATATTTGTACACTGAAGTAGCTACAACAGATAAAAATCAAAGTGAACTCCAGCAAAATACGAAAACGAAAAGGTTGTTGCCGTATGGCAGCCGATCGACCAACATAGTGCTAATC
>NC_068987.1:85447772-85448959 GCF_001194135.2 Octopus bimaculoides
TGTGTGTGTGTATGTATACATCTCTTTCACCACATTGAAGTTATACTTGAAGCCTTGGGAACAGGTTCGAACTCTGATGTCATATATCTTGACTTCAGTAAAGCGTTCGACAGGGTTGACCATAATATCTTGCTCTCAAAACTGGCAAATGTTGGAATCGGAGTCCACTCAGCCCACCAAAAGTCGCCAGTGGTGTCCCTCAGGAGACTGTCTTGGGCCCGCTCCTCTTTATAATTTACATAAATGACCATTCCAGCGTCGTAAATCACTGCAAAGTGAAAATATTTCCTGATGACACTAAGCTCCAGCAAATCATCAATGAAGAAGAAGACCGAATTCAACTCCAATCTGATCTATATGCTGTGAGTCAATGGGCAGAGAAAAACAAAATAAAACTAAACGAGGGAAAATTTGAGCTGATGCATTTTGGAAGAAAGTGTATACTAAAACAGCCATACTCTCTTCCTTTAGGGGAACCGCTCACAGCATCCAATAATATCAGAGATCTGGGTGTAATTGTTGATAACAATCTCAACTGGAGTGCCCACATCAACAATAAGGTCAATTTCACTTTTCTCCTCCTTTGTACGGCCACACCTCGAATACTGCCGCCCCTTGTGGTTTCCCCATACAAAACAAATCATATCGAGGATTGAATCAGCCCAGAGGGCACTCACTAAACGAATTGATGGCATGACTGATCTCGATTACTGGGACCGCCTTAAAGCCTTGAAACTACTCTCTCCACCACCGCCGCGAGCGGTACATCATCTGGACGATGTGGAGAATATACTACCAGCATAGCCCAAACGACTTGAACTTTAGTTTCAAGATTCATCCAGTCTGGGACCACGGGCCATACGTCCGCTGCCTAATTCAGGATCACAACATACAGGTACACTGCAGCATAATTTCTTTTCCTCAACAGGCCCTGCACTGCCTAACATTGTCCTAAAACCGATAAAAGAGGAAAAGGATACTATCAGCTTTAAACGAAGTCGAGACAGATTTCTTCAAGGAATACCAGATAAGCCACCCATACCTGGATACAACTCATTCAACAAGAACTCACTACTTGAATGGACCATTAGCTAAAGTTGACTTAAAGAAGATTTAGACAATCCTATCAGGTGGTGCTATTAAGTTAGACATGGCCTGGACCAATGTTTGGTCGAAACATATCTACG
>NC_068987.1:85449548-85452304 GCF_001194135.2 Octopus bimaculoides
TGTTGTCATCCTCGGTGGCGCATACACGTCCGCTAGAGATAGAAGTAGGAGTATAGTTATTGTTTTCATTTCTTACAGAGATTTTCTTAATCAGGTAATTTGCTCATTGCAAGATCAGTAACTGTTTGCCACATTTTCTATATATCGCAAGCTGGAATCGATAAAATATTTACCACTTGAACACCGGAGTCAGTGAAATCGACTTAGCACCATTCCCGAGGCAGCTAATCTTGTTCCAAAATTTGAATCCAATATCCTTGCTAAAGATACTTACAATATGAACAAAAGAAGAAAGTTGGGGTTTTTTTTTTCAGTTTTGTTTTGTTTTTTGCGTATAGTTTGAAGTCATCCGTAAACGGCAGCTGATTTACTCCTGCATTTTCTCAGTATGTTAGTCAACGGAATCAATGTATTCACTACAAGCTATTATAGTGAGAGCATCTCTTCCTGAATTATTCCCCTCCGGTTTTACGCATTTCCTAAATTCATTCCCGCATTTTAGTTCTACTTTCCACGACCTCTTTTCTAAAAACTTGCAAAGAAAAATAGAACTGTTAAATTCCTTCTTGAATCTGAGTACCCTCAAGCAATGCAAGAACCAGTAGAAAGTACAATAACATATGCTTGTCATCATCACTATCATCATCATCATCATCGTCGTCGTCGTCGTCGTGCCGTCGTCATAGTCATCATCACCATCATAATCGTCATCGAGGCCATTGTCATCGCCACCATCCTCATCATCGTTGTCATCATCATCAACGTCATCATTATCGACCATGTCGTCATCGTCATCATTGTCACCACCGACCTTACCACATATGAGTTTTGCACTCAATGTCTGCTTGTATACATCGGCAAATCTAACGAGCCAAGGATCTTTGTGAACAATATATCTGGTCATCGCTTGTTTATTACCATCGCAGGCATTTAGTAGGAGAGCCATGCCTGTCCATACCTGTCCATGCCTGTCCATTCGCACACAATGAGATAGCCTTGTCTGTCCACTCGCACTATTTGTTATAAAAAAAAACACCCATGCACTTCGACATAACCGGCCAGATTTTTCTTTTATCATATCTTTCGAGGGCACATCAAATGTCTGCTTATTATTTATAAAACATAATCTTCTTTGCCATTTCTTCGTACAGTGAAGCCTTCTCTTCTGTGTCAAAATACTTCCGCATATCTCTTGTAGTTATCCATCATGTCTGTATGATGCGCAACAAAAGTGGAATTGTTCTTTTGCTATTCTCGTTACTACTAATACGCTTTTTTCGTCTTTTAAGCAAACGCTTTGAACTTTTTCATTCACTGTATCACTCTAAATATGTGAGCAGGAATTGATATCGCATTTGTAACTGTTTGCCTCATATTCCCATTTGCCTGTTTAATATTTTTTTCTGAAATCTATCTGCGTATTTGAAAAAAGCTGGATGTACATCCATATCTATTTTCACCATTAAAACTGGTATTCTCAATGAAAACTATCACCTTTTTCCAGCTAATGCAAAGGCTGCAACTTCGAAGCACAAATAAATTAGTTAAATGGAAGTTATATAGAGTATATACATGGTTATAAAACCATCTCTGGTGGGAAATATATTAGACTTCAGAATATGCGAGTGAAATTTTCTTTTAATTGCGGATGCTTTCGGTAGATATAATAAAATGAAACTCCCCATCACTCCAATATACTTTGCCATTAAGCAATTAGGAGGAATGGCCGGCCTTATAAGAGCGATTTGAAACCGTGTGTTTGCACTACCATGAATCTATGAACACAAAATTTAATAGTAAGAGGAAAAACAATAATAATTCTATTATAAGCAAAAGATCTGAAATTTTTGGGGAATGGACTAGGTTTATATATCGACACCAGTATTTCCCTGGTACTTGTTCCATCGAAATGGAAAGGATTATAGGCAAAGTTGAACTCGGCTAAATTTGAGATCGGAAAGTAAAGGCCGTGGTGCTAACGATGCGGCAAAACTCGCTGCCTTAACAATAACAATAATAATGGCTTCAAAGGCGGTGAGTTGGCAGAAACGTTAGCACGCTCAGCGGTATTTTGTTTGTCTCAACGTTCTGAGTTCAGATTCCGCCGAGGTCGACTTTGCCTTTCATCCTTTCTGGGTAGATAAATCAAGTATTAGTTGCGTACTGGGCTCGATCTAATCGACTGGGCCCCCTCCCCAAAATTTCGGGCCTTGTGCCTATAGAAGTAAAGGATAATAATGGCTTCAAATTTTTGCACCAGTCCAGTAATTAAGGGGGAGGGAACAAGTCGATTATGTCGACTTCAGTGTTTCACTGGTACTTATTTTATCGAACTCCATTTGATGAGAGGCAAAGTCGAAATCGGCAGAATTTGAACTATGAACATAAAGAGAGGAGAAATACTGCTAACCATTTTGACGGCATGGTAAAGATTCTGCCAGTTTATCGCCTTAGCAATAACAACAACAACAATAATAATAATAATGATGATCATTTTTACTACATGCACAAGGCCTGAAATTTTGAAAGAGGAGGCAAGTTGATCGCATCGATCCCCTTGCTCGACTGATATATATTTCATCGACCACGAAAGGATGAAAGGTAAAGACGACCTCGGCGGAATTTGAACTCAGAACGTAAGGACGGACGAAATGCCGATAAGCATTATGTCCGGCGTGCTAACGATTCAGCCAGCTCGCCGCCTTAACAATAATAACAATAGTAGTAGTAGTAGTAGTAGTAGTAGTGGTGGTGGT
>NC_068987.1:85455045-85456008 GCF_001194135.2 Octopus bimaculoides
TGAGTATATGCATATATACGTACAGGTATGTGCGTACCGACATCCACCTGTATGTATAGGTGCATATCTGGGTACAGGACATTGCAAACAAAACGTAGACGAGAAAACACACAAGCCACATAGAGAACATTCTACTTCATCAGCTACCCCCGTTTTAACACCGGCGTTTCGATATATATATAAACAGAAAGAGAGACAGACAGACAGACAGACAGACAGACAGACAGACAAACAGAGAGATTATATTCGGGCCAAATTTGACAATTTTTCTTATGACTTTTGTGTTACATGAACAGCTTGATATATGGGTGAACAGTGAACGGTGTTGGAGAGCATGAAGTTTGAAATTGTAGCTTTAAAAAGGGGTAACTAACAAGGAGGATCGGAAGTAATCTGAATATGTACCAGATTTTACTGTATCATGATGATTCGCATCAGATATCTAAACGGCAACATCATGACTGCTGCTCAATGCTCTGTGAACACTGTAAAACCTGACAGTAAAGACTGTTAATGTGACATGGTCAGCTACAACGGAGACTACGAAGCCGTGGTCAGTAGGAAGGAACCCAGAAGGTGTTCTGATTGTGTCCGTACGCCGGAGTTCCCTTAATAACTTCAGGGCAACGTGATGAAAGATCCGTGCAGGGGGTTCCCAGGTTTTGGTGACAGAGATGGGTGCTGGAGTCGTTACTATGAAGCGGTCACTAAATAAGAACGTTCGCTAAAACTCGTAGAAGAGGCGCAAGGGATATCTACGACTTCACCATCACTAATTTATGACCTCATAATTCCTCCGATTCTCATGCCATGGATTACTATGTATGAGGTTCGGAAAGACGACACCAATCGCTCTGCTTACAGCTCCAAGTTATATATATATATATATATATATATATATAGTGTAGTATATTGCCACTTAAGTGTGGCTGACCCCTAGGGGTGGATGTTACTGTTGCTTTT
>NC_068987.1:85457908-85458560 GCF_001194135.2 Octopus bimaculoides
ATATATATATATATATATTTGTAATTAAATATCTATATAAGTGTGTGTGTGCGCGCATGTGCGTGTGCGTGTGTATGTGTGTATGTGTGTGTGTGTGTGTGTGTGTGTGTGTGTGTGAACAACTCGCTGTGTATTCTACTTACTGAGACTGTACAATAAACAGGTATATCAGACAGTTGAAACCACTATAAAATCAGATTTTCCAAACCGCTTTCATATTCTTAAAGTCCGGTAATAACACGTCTTGCGAAATACATTGTGGTTTCTTGAAAGTCCGAGGAGAAAACAACTTCAGATAAAGCAGGAAAATGTTGCAAACACAAAGATGTGAAAATGGTCGCGACAGACAAACTGAATATCTTAAATTTAAATGAATATTTGAGAGCGGAAAGAAAGAGAATTATTGTCAGGTAGCTTTACAGAAAAATTTAAAATCTAATACAATTAAACCTTGGGAGAGGCATTATGCCGGTAATAAACACACGCACTGGTTCAGTCCTTTATTAATTTATATAGTTTTTTGTTAAATTATTTCATTGCACTCTTGCAATCTCTTCAGTAACTTGTCTCTCCACTTCCATTTATTTTGAATGTATGATCTGGCGTTGTTTTGGCGTTGTTTTGGCGTTGTTTCGAAACTGTTCGGTATGAG
>NC_068987.1:85459919-85460382 GCF_001194135.2 Octopus bimaculoides
GAGAGAGAGAGAGAGAGAGAGAGAGAGAGAGAGAGAGAGAGAGAGAGAGAGAGAGAGGGAGAGAGAAAGCCTGCCAGAGAAAGAATGAGAAAGTATGAAGACAGAGGGAGAATGGCAGACAGAAAGACAGACACACATGCAGTCAGGCAGACAGAGATGGGGTGGGGCAATGATTAAGATGTCAAAATCTATTGTGTGACATTGAAAAAGAAAACGTGTGCCCGAAAGGACAAGCAAATAATTTATTGTGCTTTTCCACCTGGTTAAACTTTTGATATTACGTCATTCATTTGCTGTGTCATTCTGTCACACGTCAATTTCTCACTTTCTTCCTTTCTGTCTATGTTTTTTTATCAGTCATTGTGTCTGAGATGAATGGTTTCTGTTTAATTGTGCCTTGCTCGGTAACACGGAGAACATACATGCATATAAATATCTGCATTATATATATATATATATATAT
>NC_068987.1:85460524-85463713 GCF_001194135.2 Octopus bimaculoides
TATATATATACATTGGTGCCTTTTTGTACCACTATTTTATATATATATATATGTACATACATATATGTATGTGTATATGTATATATGTTGACAGTTTTTGACAGACCATGCTTTTCTTTTGCTGGGCTGAAATCCCTTTGGCGAACCCATGGAAAACGAACCTCCACCAACTATTCTCCCTATATGTCTGTGCACATCTTTGAATGCAGTATATGCCAAAAGGTTTGTAAATCTAACAGAGGCCTCAAAAGAAATTTTAAGATCTACAAAGATCAGAAGTTATCTGCAGCTCTTGGTGGTCCAAATCGGATGTCCAGTCCAAGTGG
This sequence comes from Octopus bimaculoides, assembly GCF_001194135.2. Classification (NCBI taxonomy): domain Eukaryota; kingdom Metazoa; phylum Mollusca; class Cephalopoda; order Octopoda; family Octopodidae; genus Octopus; species Octopus bimaculoides. The sequence goes on from NC_068987.1 coordinate 85,460,851, forward strand.
GTGTCTTTTCAGAACATTGTCTGGTTTAAAAAGCCACATCAGATACCATGATGGTTCTAAGGTGTAGGTACAGCAGATGGTCAACTTCTGCATAAGGAATAGACAACCACCACACCATGTTGTTAGTTGTATATAAATAAATATATGTGTGTGTGTGTTTATATATGAATGTGTGTGTGTTTATATATATATATTTCTTTATTGCCTAGAGAGTCTAAACACAGAGGAGACAAAGAAGCACAGACAAAGGAATTAAGTCGATTATATCGACCCCAGTGCGTAACTAAAACTTGTTAATCGACGCTGAAAGGATGAAAGTGAAAGTCGACCTCGGCGCAATGTGAACTCAGAACGTAATGGCAGACGAAATACCGCTAAGCAGTTCGCCCGGCGTGCTATACAAGTTTATCGTTGAGTAGTGTACTGAATAGCATTTTAGAGATTAACAGCATTTTTAATCGATTAAGTTTCTTGCTATCCTGTGCAACCAAAAGCCAAACTCAGAGTAGCAATGGACTACTAATTCGACATGTATGTATGCATTTATGTATGTATCAAGCATATGTCATCAGTAATTACACAGGGCCGGCAGTGTGTCACCATTATGTAGTAAAAAAAACACGCAAAAAATAATCGAAACACAGCCGCGCGATTGAGTTGCCGGCAGCTTTACTTCTGCCTTTGTAGCACGTAAAGAAAACGTTGTTGTAGGAATGTACACAACACTTGTACTACAGCAGTACTATGCATAGCTTTAATACTGAGATTGAAAGGCAGGGACGAATTATGCCTACCTAATCTACAAAAAAATAAAATAACCTTCATGATTTTATTGAATTAGGTGCATATTTTGCCAAAACGAAAATCTTGCTAACGATCTTTTTTATCCAAGGTAGTCGATGCCTAACTTGCCTACCTAGGCGGCACGTCCCTAGTATGTATGTATGTAAGCATGTATGTATATATGAATGTATGTATGTATGTATATATGAATGTATGTATGTATGTATGTATGTATGTATGTATGTATGCTTGCGTGTGTATGTATGCATGTATCTGTCAGCACGGATGCATGTTTCTCAACATAACCACCTGGACTGGTGGAAGTGAGGGCAAGTGTTTGGGGTGTGGGAGTGCGAGATAGAAGTATCCTGAAACCAAAACCCAAGTGCTAATACTTGTCAAAGAGTGGATCTACCATTGGGTGGTGCTCGTATTAAACTGGGTGACAGCTTAAAGTTATCACCCAAATAGACCGTAGTAGGATTTGATCTCAGAACGCAGAGTTGTGGAACAAATACTCGAAGCTTTTTGTTCGATGGGTTAAAAGAATGCTAATTCACTGTATTGTCTTTATATGTGTATTTATGTGTGTATGTATTTACATATGTACAGTTCGGCAAAAGAGACCGATGGCATAAGTCCTAGGCTTACAAAGAATAAATCCTGAGGTCGATCTGTTCGACTAAAGGCGGTGGTCCAGCATGGCCGCAGTCAAATGAATGAAACAAGTAAAAGATTAAAAGAATACGTTGCTGTTGGCACTCCGTCACTTTCGACGTCGAGGGTTCCGGTTGATCCGATCAACTGAACAGCCTGCTCTTGAAATTAACGTGCAAGTGGCTGAGCACTCCACAGACACGTGTGCCTTTAACGTAGTTCTCGGGGATATTCAGCGTGACACAGTGTGACAAGGCTGGCTCTTCGAATTACAGGCACAACAGAAACTGGAAGTAAGAGTGAGAGAAAGTTGTGGTGAAAGAGTAGAGCAGGGTTCGCCACCATTCCCTGCCGGAGCCTCGTGGAGCTTTAGGTGTTTTCGCTCAATAAACACTCACAACGCCCGGTCTGGGAATCGAAACCGCGATCCTATGACCGCGAGTCCGCTGCCCTAACCACCGGGCCATTGCGCCTCCGCAAAAAGAAAACAAGAATACATACATACACACTTACATACATACATACATACATACATACATACATACATACATACATACATGCATACATACACATATTGCAGCTATAGATTTTCAGGCCGCGCATTGTATTCTTCAGAAAGACACTTTATTTCACGTTTTTTCCAGTCCAATCAGCTGGCAAAAGTGAGTAGTACCTGTAATTCAACGGGCCAGCATTGTCATATTCAGTGTCTTACTGAATCTTCCTGAGAACTATGTTAAAGGTACGCGTGTATGTGGAGTTCACAGCCATTTGCTCGTTAATTTCATGAGCAGGCTATTCAGTTGATAGGACCAAATGGGACTCTTATCGTTATATCTGACGGAGTGCCACTTAACGTATTAAGTATCACACAATTTTTCACAGATTGCCGATAATATCAAAATCTTTTAGTTACGATCATTTTTCATTTATATATTTTATGAATACATTTTGCTTTTAGTGGATCTGCATTTCTGAACGAATCAACAACCGTATAGCAATGGAGCATAACTTAATAGTGCAGAAAGGATAAACTGCAAGGTGGATCTCAGCAGAATATGGAAGCAACAAAGTGCTATAACGCATTTAAAATGTTGGTAGTCAACGGTTTGTGCAAATTTCGTTGCATATCATTTTGCTAATAACATTAAACAACCTGTGAAAGGTTCTTCAACATTAAACACCACAATTACAACAAAACAGTGTTTTATTTTTATTTATAACGACTTGGAATATTTAAAATAATGGACGAAATATTAGACGCAGTGTCGTATTTTAGGCACTTTATTGCCTCGGAGAGTGAAAGCTGAAAGCCTCTAAACACCACTTGAAGAGAACCCACAAGGAACCTTCGTAACGATATACGGCATGTCATTATGATTAGGTTAATGTTAAGAATCGTTTTTATTATTGTTTTTTTTTT
>NC_068987.1:85463813-85465870 GCF_001194135.2 Octopus bimaculoides
CAAAACATAAGAAAAATATACTCAAAATATAAATATGTATATATAGTTGTGTGTGTGTGTGCATGTGCGTGTTTTTGCATGCATGAGTACACACACACACACACACACACGCACACACACACACACACACACACACACACACACACACATATATATATAGATGCAGGAGTGGCTGTGTGGGAAGAAGCTTGCTTCCTAACCACATGATTCCAAGATCAGTCCCACTCTGTCCTTCCTTGGGCAAGTGTCCTCTACTATAGCCTCAGGCCAACGAAAGCCTTGTGAGTGGATTTGGTAGACGGAAACTGAAAGAAGCCCGTCGTATATATACGTGTGTGTGTGTGTTTGTGTGTGTGTGTGTGTGTATGTTCCCCCACTATCGCTTAACAACGGATTCTGGTGTGTTTACGTCCCCGTAACATAGCGGTTCGGTAGAAGAGAACGAATGAATAAGTACTAGGCTTACACAGAATAAGTCCTAGTGTCGATTTGTTCGATTAAAGGCGGTGCTCCAGTATGGCCGCAGTTAAATGACTGAAACAAGTAAAAAAAAAAGTAGAATTTACGCTTTCCAGCCTTTGAGTCAACTTTTTTCTCTAAGAGTACAACAGACTGCTTATGTTTGTGTCTGTATACAGGAGACAGACTTTCACTTTAGTTTAACTTATTATAGATATATATATATTTACTCTTGTGGAAATATTCGAATATCGAAAGTATTTCAGTATAAGGTCGATGTTGGCTTATTAGCTACATTTGAAACATATATTTTCTATATAGGCAATATAGATTTTATACTTGACATACATAACATAAGTAATGTATCCTATATCGAGAAAATATCCGATATCAAATATATTGGTCCTGTTATTTACGTGGTATAATTTATCGATATTGGCTATATTATCTAATGCTAAATATATTGGTCAATATTAAATATATTTGTATTAACGGTATTGTTTATACTCAATATTATAGCTTTATCTGTTCAGTTGGTGATATTCAGTATGGTTCAATTTTATTGTCTCCCTTAGTTATATCAGTTATGTTCCACAGCTTGGTTATAAATGTAAGAGAAAGTTTTATATTTTAGGTTCGCCATTGTTTTGTTGTTGAATTGTATGAAGCTCAGCTAGACACGTCTTCCAATTAACATGGATTAAACAAATCTGAATAAATAAAAATTACAAAAACAAAATATAGATTGTCAGCACGATTTCAACGCAATTCATCCAAAGTATTGATTTTGTTGTTTTTTATTGATTTTAGGCGCTAATAAACCCGAGTAAGGCCGGAAAAGTCCAAACAGACCTGATAGTTATTTACATTAAGTATATCAGTTATAATGCCTATGTTGAAATGTTTGGTTATTCCGCTTATACATGCTTGCTTTATTGACCATTCATTCATATATATATATATATATATATATATATATATACACACACATACATATGAGTTTGACATGGGTGATTCATTCTTGTCTTGGGATTCACGGTTAAACGGCTGGGTGTAATTGCACGAAAAATTACATTTAGAATGATCAAGTGGTGTTGCTGGGCTTTGTATTTTGTCATAGCTCCCGTGGTTATCGGGATAATCTACTATAATAATACTCTTGTGTTTACGAATGAGAAAGGAAGGGGTGATAGATGAATAGGGTGATGTCATACTTAGTAGTGGGACGATGAAAATTGTACGCTGAAAAATAAATCAAACAGCGTTTCAACTCTGTGTGAATAGATGTGCGTGTGTATAAAAGGGAGTATGTGAATGTGCAGGTGTGCGCGCAATGGAAGTGGGATGGTTCATCTTTGTTCGCTTAGTATTTGGGTTTAATTTTTGATTTGGTTGAATCTTAGTTAGATTGTTTTTGTTGGTCAGTTACTTTAACGTTTTGACAGAAAAAAGTCATTCTAAAATTGTTTTTTAACGTAAGGGTGCCCAAACAAGTCGATTGATTACACAGAGCAGGTTTTGCAGCCACATTATCCAAACCGACCGGGTGAAACCGGGCTTAGCTGCTAGTATATATATATATATATATATATATATAT
>NC_068987.1:85467146-85467984 GCF_001194135.2 Octopus bimaculoides
AGATAGATAAACCAGACTTTATTTTGAAATAAATGGGTCTATATATATATATAGACATGTGTACAGGCATATATAAATACACTAAAACATACAAAAACACACAACAATTTCACAGTCTTTATTTTGGTGTGAAAAACACACCGCCAAAAAATAAACGGTATTTCTTTATTTTGTCATATACATATTATAAAGAACACCGTCTTTTTTTTGGGGGGGGGGATAAAAGGTGCAAAATATAGTCTGACCCATTTATTTCAAAATAAAGTCTGGTTTATCTATCTACTGGGAACTCTTGGGGACAGCATTTTAGTGGGATTGACAATAAAGTCATAATTTTGTTGTTGTTGTTGTTGCTGATGATGTTGTTTTTGTTGTTGAGGTATCTTAGCACCAAGATGTCAATAGCATTCCAGCTGTGACTATATACAGTCATATTTTTTTTCTTATTCCATTGTGATAATGAATTCTATGTCAGTCCATGAAATTAATGTATAGGTAGACGAATATTCCATAAACACATTACCCTTGGCACAATTCACGGGTTGAATCAGCACAAAACAGTATGGGAAACCAGGATATTTGAGTAGTTAGCATAATCTAGGGAGTTCAAGAGATGGCTAACTAACTAGCTAGCTAGTTAGACAGATAGATAAATAGATTGACAGACAGATAGATAGATAGATAGATAGATAGATAGATAGATAGATAGATAGATAGATAGATAGACAGACAAACAGTCCGACAGACAGACAGACAGACAGACAGACAGACAGATAGAAAGATAGATAGATAGATAGATAGATAGATAGATAGATAGATAGATAAATTTCTTTATTAG
>NC_068987.1:85470370-85472870 GCF_001194135.2 Octopus bimaculoides
AAACAAATGTGGGCAATATAAGGTAAAAAAAGGTTTACCTCTGCAGCCGATGTGACAGCACGTCCGTCAGAAGAGATAGATAGATAGATAGATAGATAGATAGATAGATAGATAGATAGATAGATAGATAGATAGATACTCGTGGCACTCCATCGGTTACGACGACGAGGATTCCAGTTGATCCGATCGATCAACGGAACAGCCTGCTCGTGAAATTAACGTGCAAGTGGCTGAGCACTCCACAGACACGTGTACCCTTAACGTAGTACTCTTGGAGATTCAGCGTGACACAGTGTGGCAAGGCTGGCCCTTTGAAAATACAGGTACAGCAGAAACAGGAAGAAAGAGTGAGAGAAAGTTGTGGTGAAGGAGTACAACAGGGTTCGCCACCACTCCCTGCCGGAACATCGTGGAGCTTTAAGTGTTTACACTCAGTAAACACTCACAACGCCCTGTCTGGGAATCGAAACCAAGATCCTACGACCACCAGTCCGCTGCCCTAACCATTGGGCCATTGCGCCTCCACTAGATAGATAGATAAGTTAACACAGAGGGATTGGAGAAAGAGAAGGGCGGGAAGGACTAGAGAGATAGAGAGAGTCAAAGAGAGAAAGATAGAGATAGAAAGAGAAAGAGAGATAGGGGAAATGAGAAAGAGAATCGTCTCCAATACTGACAATTTATCAACACAGAAAAATCGAGAAGCAGAATCTATTTGAACTCATACTGAAGTGACACCCTGACTGTATACCACAAAGCATACTGGACGCAGCTCCACTGATTCTGCCAGTATACTGCCGCACACACAGCTGTATTTTCCAGCGTTGTCTTCCTCTTTTACGCCTGTAAAATGTCGCTTCACAGGATTTTGGTTGCTGCATCTACTAAATTGACCAACTGCGTACAAAATCTCTTGCTGCTACGTAGTTCTTTGTTCATTGAGGTTGATATAGCTGCTGCAGCTGCTGCTGTTGTTGTTGTTGTTGTTGCTGCTGCTGCTGCTGCTGTTGTTTTTGTTGTTTAGTTACGATGTATAAACAAAACATGATTTAACCGTGTCCACAACCGTTTCTTGAGGTCCACAGATACTCAGCCATAGATACACATTTATGCATATATGTATGTTCATATGTATATGTCCGTGTGAGTAAGTGTGCATGTGTGAATCTGTGTATGTAACAGTGAGTATGTGTGCGTGTGTGTGTCCGTTGTGTGTGTGTGTGTGTGTATGTGTGTGTGTGTGTGTGTGTGTGTGTGTGTGTGTGTGTGTGTGTATGCTTGTTAGTTCGCGCGCACACAAACACAAATGTAGAAAGCTGGAGAATCAATCCCACACTGCTAAAAGATTCATAGAATTACATATACTCTACGACATGTATTGAGTACTCTTTACCATGTTTGTTAAATAAACCACCTGTAAAAATATTAGTAACAAAGAAACGCCCTCACTGTCTCACACACACACACGCAAATAAACACACAGACATACATTTACGTAAATATATTTAGGAAGCTACTGTACCGACTAAGTTTCACTTAGGAGATTCAATAAGACTGAAACATGCACAGAGTATTAAGTGTAACCACAACAGATCAACGTCACATTATAAAAACATCATTGAAGAACATTGCTATAAAATATGCTTAAAGACAGAAAATGATTGCATGGCTATCATTTACAATATTGTTTTAGTATCTCATTACTTTCTCGTCCACAGTTCTTCTTCACTCAGAGGATTGTTCAGAAGATTGATCTGTGTTTTGCTTGTAATATGCGAATGTAATGTTGTAAACAAACCCAAATTAATATCGGTATAATTGATAATAAATATATATATAAAACATTATTACTCATTAGAGATAATAATATTAGCGGCGGCAAGTATAAAACCGTATAGGCAAAATTAATAGATATATATATGTATAAGAATATATGTGACATCAGAACATGAAGACGCACCAGCTTAGCTAAAAATAGGAGTCAAAAACACTCCGAAGCCATAAGAATTAAGACTAAATTTTTACAAGCATGGTTGAAAAAACTAAGTGATTAAGGATTGTATCTTATCTCTGTAAAATTGCAAGGACTGCCAGTTAACTTGATATTATGGATTCGAGTTTAGTGCCCAAAGCACTCAGTTATCTTAAGCCAGATCTACTCGTAACAATACTCTTTCAGTAATTGATAATTCGGTTATCTACTGCAAATGAATTTAAGAAGTAATTTTGAAGAGTGCGAATATACAGATGTCTTTGAAAGGCAACCTTCATGAGATCGAATTCCGATGAAACAATTATAAATTGCTATAATAAAAGGACTTGTTCTTTCCAGTCTTCTTGTTTATATACAAACATACACACTCACATATATACATACACTATACATATACGCACACGCATTCACGTATGTGTGTGTGTGCGTATATATATATATATATATATGTGTGTGTGTGTGTGTGTGTTTGTCCCCGCCCCAAGATCGCTTGACAACCGATGCTGA
>NC_068987.1:85474444-85483948 GCF_001194135.2 Octopus bimaculoides
TATATATATATATAATATATATATATATATACTTATAAACACTCTCACCTGGCAGATATAACAATATTTATATGCTTAAATATATACATATATGCATGCATAACCCACATTCATCCATGAATACATGCATCCATGAATACATCCGTCTATACATACATACATATATACATGCATGCATGCATACATACATACATACATACACACAAGCCTAACTTACGTACTTACCTACCTACATACATCTACACATACATACATACATACATACATACATATATATACACACACACATACACACACACATATATGTATACATACATTCAAACACACACACACACAAATATATAAATATATATACACACACACACACATGCATACATATATGAATACCAGCGTGTGCCAACGAGTACGTGTTTGCGTATGTGCCAACGCTGATATAATCGGTCTCGATTTAAACTTTCTGAAGATATCAGTGGCATCAACACCTCTCCCATCTTCATCTGTATCTCCATCAACCATACCGCGATACCACCACCATCACCCCCAACAGCACCACACCGAACGTCATCACCACCATTACCACTAGTAGTGTTTCCAGTAACAACAAGAAAACCAACTCAATACAATCAATAAATATATAAATATATACGAAAAAAAATGGCTTTAGCATTCATTGTGGCACAAATGACAATGTGAAATCCTGAAATCCCGCAGGAGACCAGGAGACAGTAAGATGTGTTAAAATACCACAGACGTTGTCATTCATTCGGACAGCAACCTGCTTAGATATGCAAATTTATTCAACTTCATCAGACTTTTGAGTCTATAAGTGGAGGACGGTCCTAATATGAATTCTCGGTTAGATTTATTATCTTTAAACGGGGATAACAAAAAATAAGAAAAAAAAAAGAAGCTGTATATGAAGAAATAAAGAACGAAAATGAAGAAAAAAGAAACAGAAGATAACGCAGAAATAACTACGAATGAAAACAAAAGAAGAAAAAGAGAAAATAACGCGAGAGAAATAAATTCTTTTGCTGCTGCTGCTACTACTACTACCACTATTATCATTATTATTATTATTATTATTATTATTATTATTATTATTATTATTATTATTATTATTATTATGCTAGTGCATGGTAATTTAGTTAACAAGTATTTTATCTTGAGGTTAGATAACAACAAGTCTCCTCAAATCTGAAGTCTCTTCCTGACGATTCTTGCAGAATAATAGGACATTACTTTTCCGCAGGTCGACTATGCAAGTTTCAATTTCAACCTCTTTACTCTCTCTTTGTTTGGGGTGGGGACAAACACAGACACACAAACACATACACACATGCATATGTATATATACATATATACGACAGGCTTCTTTCAGTTTCCGTCTACCAAATCCACTCACAAGGCTTTGGTCGGCTCGAGGCTATAGTAGAAGACATTTGCCCAAGGTGCCACGCAGTGGGACTGAACCCGGAACCATGTGGTTGATAAGCAAGCTACTTACCACACAGCCGTTCATTATTTTATATAGAATTTTGGGAGTTTTGCCCAGTGTAGCAATTACCACCACGGGGATAATTGTCAACTTGGTCTTTCACTGTTTCCTCAGCTCTCTGGTGAAATCCTGATATTTCTCAATTCTTTTCAATTTCTTTGGTATTGACTCTGCTATCATTGGAAATTGCTAAATCTAACATCTTACACTGTTTGTTATTTTGCCCTCTATGATCATATCCGATCTCCTTGCTTTAATAGTACAGTCAGTCTTTATGGAAAAATCCTACAAATTCTTGTAAATCTCATTTTCTATTATAGCCTCTCGTTCGGGTTCATACCGCTATTTTGTTGTTTTGAAACCTCCTAGTCGGTTAACATCCCAATGCACTCCTTTGCGTATACTGTTATGTCTGCGTTTATACTCCTGTTATGCTACTCTACTGCAATCACTCGAAAGATGATTTGCACCTTTGTCTCTTTGCTTGCAGATTCTACATTTTTGTCATTTGTGTTTTATCCTGCCGAGGTCGGTAAAATATCACATACCGGGGTCGATAATATTTTAGGTTTTGTGCCTATATTAGAAAGGATCGACATCATCATCATCATCATCATCATCATCATTATCACCACCATAATTTTCAGAATCGTTAGCACACCGGGCGAAATATTTAGTGGTATGTTGTCCGTCTTCACGTTCTGAGTTCAAATTCCTCCGAGGTTGACTTTGCCTTTCATCCTTCGGGGTCGATAAATTAAGTACCAGTGAAACACTTTGGCCGATGTACTCCAAAGTTCAGGCTTTGTGCTATTGTATAAAGGATTATTATTATTATTGTTATTATTATTATTATTATTATTATTATTATTATTATTATTATTATTATTATTATTATTATTATTATTATTATTATTATTGTTATTGTTATTATTATTATTGTTGTTGTTGTTGCTGTTTCTGTTGTTATTATTATTATCATTATTATTATTATTATTATTATTATTATTATTATTGACTGAAAGAACAGCGCATGACATGAAGGTAACATTGAGGTAAAATATACGAAGCCCAGGACAGCCATCATGACTACCTGTCTGATAAGGGTACACCAGGCGCATGCATCACAACCATATGTGCGCGACAGGGTGAACTCGTATCAAGATTAATAGCGCATAACCTTGCAGGCGAGGCCAAGTTAGAATTTTCTTCAGGTCCATCCCACTCAAAAGATCTTTGAATAAGGGTTGTTTAAGATTGCTGGACAAAACACCCATGTTTCCAGAGGTGAATTATCCAAACTCCAAAGAATTCCTCTTAAAACATGGCTTTGATGCTCCATCACTACTTCTGCTCGTGATCAGAGATGCACATATCATCAGCCACTAAGGGTCATGCTCAACAGGTTAAGGCCAAACAACTGACAAGCAAATCTGTAGCCCATCTTTTATACCAAGACAACACACTGTACATGATAGCACTTTCAATCAGTTAAAATCAGAAGCCATGAGAGTCACTGTGTGGTACTGTTTCAGGGCATTAATATTATTTTCATATAAACGCGGTGAGTTGGCTGAATCGTTAGCACGCCCGGCGAAATACTTAGCGGTAATTCATCTACCGTTACTTTCTGAGTTCAGATTCCTCTGAGGTCGACTTTGCCTTTCATCCTTTCTGGGTCAATAAATTAAGTGCCAGTTGCGTACTGGGGTCGATCTAATCGACTGTCCCCCTTACTCAAAAATTTCGGGCCTTGTGCCTAGAATAGAAAAGAATATTATTTTCATATACACACAACAGATTAGACTGTTGGAAAAGAAAAGATTCCTAATGTCGGGCTACAACAAGTAGCCTTTGATGCCCAAAACCCTCCTAAATATCCTAGCTGTCCCTAATAAGACTGTTGTCTGCAGCTGCACTAAATTGGGTTTTATGTCTATTTTCTCTGTCCACCTGTTCAGATCTTTAGGGTTAGTTCCCAATGCACCTACAATTACCGGGGAACGTTTTACTCGCATTTTCCATAGTGTATGTCATTAAATAGCTAGGTCCTGGTACTTTGCTATTTTTCTATACTTCTCCATATTAATTTTTTCATCATTTGGGACTGTAAAGTGAATTATTTGGCGCTTTCTATTCTCTTTATCTACTACTACCAAATGAGGCCTTCTAGCTCCTATTACTCTGCCAGTCGGAATACTAAAGTCCCACGACATCTTGTGTTTCTCATTTTCTAGTACTCTATTAGGTTCATGTTCATACTATTTATCAGTATGTTCAAATCCTAGCCTCTTACACAGCTCCTAGTGGATTGCTCTCCCTTGATTGTCATGTCTTTTCTTGTATTCATTCTGTGCAAGTTTATTATTATTATTATTATTATTATTATTATTATTATTATTATTATTATCATCATCATCATTTTTATTATTATTATTAAATTCAAATTACGATGAACGTAAATGAACAAACGAAGTTTGCTTTCGTTGAGATGTCTTAGAAAGTTAATGAAGCGATTTTTAAATTCTCAAACGCAAGATAATGCTAATAATATAGCCTGAACAGGATAAGCTACCTTTATTTTGCAGAAAAAAGTGTTGGCGTCCGGCTATGAGACTCGAACTCACACCTCCGTGATACGCATCGCGGTGCTCTAAACAATTAAGCTTATTGTTATTATTATTCAAGACACTGCCTGGAATCGAAGCCCACGCTCTTAACCACTACGCCAAATGCCCGTAGTGATGAAGGCTGGAGGGTATATCAGCCGAAACGTTCTGTTAACAAGATGAGGACAAATATCCGTCAACTGTAAATAATGTAAATAATGTAAATAATGTATGTAATTCCTGATCTCTTAAATATAGAACTGTACTTTCTCAAAACTGTCAAAAAATAATAAACGTATTATTATCAATAATAATAAACGTATCAGTATTAATATGTTGTTGCTGTTGGCACTCCGTCGCTTACGACGTCGAGGGTTCCAGTTGATCCGATCAACGGAACAGACTGCTCGTGATATTAACGTGCAAGTGGCTGAGCACTCCACAGACACGTGTACCCTTAACGTAGTTCTCGGGGATATTCAGCGTGACACAGTGTGACATGTCTGGCCCTTTGAATTACAGGCACAACAGAAACAGGAAGTAAGAGTGAGAGAAAGTTGTGGTGAAAGGGTACAGCAGGGTCCGCCACCATCCCCTGCTGGAGCCGCGTGGAGCTCTAGGTGTTTTCGGTCAATAAACACTCACAACGCCTGGTGGTCTGGGAATCGAAACCGCGACCCTATGACCGCGAGTCAGCTGCACTAACCACTGGGCCATTGCGCCTCCATGTATTAATATAAGATGTAATATAAAACAACTTTAAAAAGAACAACTGCAACAGTAGGTAGAAATGTCTTTCAGTATTTCTCGCAAATTCTCTCAGTCTTCGTATTATTTATGTTTATTGTTCGACGCGCGCGTGTGTGTGTTTGTGTGTGGGGGGGACTTATGTATTTGGGTAAGCAAAGGTATGATGTGAAGAAAATGGAGGTGGTGTAAAAAGAAAAGGAAAAAGAGAGAAAGAAGAGCACAAAGAAGTGTAAGGGAGGAAAAGGGTGAAGACGTAGTGGAGAATAGGAAAGTTGAGGGGTGAAGGGACGAGTAAATAATAGGGAGTAAGGGATATAAGGGTGGGGAAAAGGGATAGAAAGTTCAGTACTAAAACAAAGTGAGGGAGCAGAGAGAGAGACAGAGAGGGAGAGAGGGGGGAGACAGAGAGGGGTGAGAGACAGAGAGCGATGAAAGACGAAGAGGAAGAGAGGGAGAGAGAGGGAGAGAGAAGGATGAGAGACAGAGAAGGATGAAAGACGGAGAGGGAGAGAAGACGAGAGAAGGATTAGAGACAGAGAGGGAGAGGGATAAGAGATATAGAGAGAAGAAAGAAAAAGAGAGATTCAGAATTTAAAGTTTTAGGAGAGCGTGAGAGAGAAAGGGAGAGAGAGAAAAGAGAAAAGGGCAGGAAAGAGACAGAGATTAAGAGAGATTGAGAATTGAACGAAATAGGAAAGAGGAAGAAAATGTATGTGTGTGTGTGTGAGAGAGAGAGAGAGAGAGGAGAGAGATAGAGATAGAAAGAGAGAGAGAGAGAAAGAGAGAGAGAGAGAAAGAGAGAGAGAGTATGGTAACGAGGTGAAAATATACAAATAGTGAGATATTAACGAGAAAGAAACTGCTTCACAATTGGGAGCCAAAAGCGAGGCAGAATTAAATAAATAAATAACTTTATTATCTTATATATTATTTATATTTTTATTATATTATTCTGAATTTTAATAATTCTTTTTATTTATTTAGCTGTTGTTACTTTAACATATTTATTTTTTATTTTTTATTTTTTGAAATATTTTAATATGTCCCTTAAGGCGTACATTTGTCTGGAGAGAAAGAGGAGGAAAAAAAAGTCAAATCTGGAAAAGGTGTAGGGAGAGGACGAAAGAATGTCTGAGCAATATTGCATGAATAAATAATTTTTAATTTACATGTAAAGGAAACAAGCCGGCAACAACAACAGCATCAACAATAATGGCGACGACGGCTTAAACAACAACAACAACAGCAAACGCGCCAACAAATACTACACAACAATAATAAATGCGACAATAATAAAACTACCAAATAGAGAGAGAGGGAGGAGGAGAAATAGGCGGGAAATGCAGGAACGACGAGTAGAACACGCACAGGTATACAAACTCGTATAATATATATATGTGTGTGTGTGTGTGTGTGTGTGTGTATCTATATTCACGCACACAGACACACACTCACACACAGACACACACTCACACACACATATATACACGGATATATAAATATATATATAAAACAATTATTACGTGGAAGATATGTATTAGCCATTCAAATGTCTAAGAGATGCTAACACTTAGTTCTTGTGTATTTCTGAATGGCGCTAATATGTGACTTCTCACGCTGTAATTGCTATACACACACACACAAACATGTATATATATATATGTATATATATATATATATATATATATATATATATATATATATATATATATATATATATATATATATATATGTAGCGAGAGATAGAGAGAGAGAGAGATTGATAGAGATAGATAGATAGATAGATAGATAGATAGATAGATAGATAGATAGATAGATAGATAGATAGATAGATAGATATGCAGGAAAACATTGACAATCCAGCAGACATAACAACTACAAGAACACGGATTGCAAGAGAGAAGAGAACCAACAAAAATAAATGCAAAGAATTATGAATAAAGAATGTCATCACCATTGTGAGTGACAATGAAAAATCTACTACTACAACTACTACTACTACTACTACTACTACTACTACTACTACTACTACTACTACTACTACTACTACTACTACTACTACTTGTATTATTTCTGCTACTTGTCGACCATGATAACAATAAAAAGGTAGCAATACCAAATCATGATAGCAATAATAACAAGCAAAGCAAGTAGAAAATATTGAATAATAATAATAATAATAATAATAATAATAATAATAATAATAATAATAATAATAATAATAATGATAATAATAATGATAAAAACGGTATCGACAGCAGTAAGAAAATTAGTCATATAGAAACCAACTAAGCAAACAACGAAGGAGGTGGAGATGTGGGGAAGAGGAGTAGGAGAGGAGAAAGAAGAAGAGCGAAGAAGAAGACCAACAACAACAACAACAACAACAATCGATGGAGCAATATTGACAATGAAGATGACAATTGAAACGCTTCCTGTTAAAAAACAAAACAAAACACAGAACAAAAATGAAACAATATTGTTGTAAAAACTTTTTCTGAACGCATATTATGAGTGTATATATTCCT
Organism: Octopus bimaculoides; assembly: GCF_001194135.2. NCBI lineage: Eukaryota > Metazoa > Mollusca > Cephalopoda > Octopoda > Octopodidae > Octopus > Octopus bimaculoides. The sequence continues at coordinate 85,481,830 of NC_068987.1, forward strand.
ATATTCAGTTATACACACACACACACACACACACACACACACACACACACACACACACACACACACACACACACACACACACATACACACACACACACACACACACACACACATACTCGCATATATGTATGTATATATATATAGATAGATATGAATGTATATGTATGTATATATATATATATATATGTATGTATACTTACGCACATATCTATTAACATTTATATTTATCAATATAATGTACATTGCATGTATATATTTATATAGCCATCTATATATACAGGTAGATGTAGGTATGTACATACATGTACGTATATATGCATATACTCATTTATTATTTGTATTATATATATATATATATATATTGAGAAAGAAAGTCGTCAGAATTTTGTCATGGGACCTCACCCCCAAAAAAACAATAACAATATTGTCTTCTAAACAAAACCCCCAAAAACATCTGTTTTATATAAATGAACAAGCTGTTTGTGGATTCACATAATTTTATTTGACAAGTTCTAGAAAGGACCGAAAGCGCAAATAATAAATGAAGAAATAAAAAGATTTGTTCCCCAAAATTCTAACGACTTCAATTTCTGTACACCACACCTAATACATGCATACATACATACATACATACATACACACACATACGCACACACACACACGCACACACACACACACACACATATATATATATATATTTATTTTTATATAAATATAAAGTTGAGTCAAAAGTTTTTCGGATGCTCATTGAAGAATTTTGGCAACTTATGTTCCATCATAACTTATTCTTCAATCGATGCTGGATTGTTTATTCGTTATTTTCATGCATACCATATAAACATTAATTGCTTATTCTTTATTTTACAGATTTGATAATGAGTGATGGAAAAATTGCAATTTACTCTACCTGTGCAAAAAAGGACTGAGTGCAAGAGTGGCAGGAGGCCCAGGAACTGTCAATTAACATGTGGAACCTAATCGGTTCAGATGACTCAGGAAAAATGACACTAGCCTCGAAGACAAACCAAGATCAGAGAGGCATTCTGTTCTGGAAGAAGGTTGAACAACAGCCAAGGTTGTTGAAAAGGGTGAACAACAGCCATGCATAAGCACTCGTACATTTTCAGCAGAACTTTGTCCTTCACAAAGCACCAGCGATCGACACCTCCATAAGCTCGACCTTCTGATGAACAGAGCAGCCCCTCATGAACTAACCAATGACGAAGCTCAATGACGTGTGAACATTAGCAAACAACCGCTGACAAACCGTCAAGATGATCGTTTTTTATTTGCGTTGAATTGTAACTGGGGATGGAAAATAGATCTATTTTCGTAATCATAATTTGACCAGACTTCAGAATCTGCTGTCAAACGAGAGCGGTTTGAATAGAAGGTCATGTGTGTTTAGTGGAATTTCGATGAAGCGTTGTGCTTTGAGCCTGTCTCAGATTGTCATGTTATCCTTTATTCTCAAGAACATGCTAAGCTTTACGCTCAAGAATTGCAATGAACATAAGTTGCTTTGAAAGCCCGCTACTTAGTATTACTCAGTCGAAGACACGCACTCCTCCAGGATGACGATGTCCCAGCACACACTGCCGATGCAACCAATCGCAAGCTTGAGGGAATTGAGGGTCACGAAATGATGCCTCACTCTGCTATAGTCCCGACATGACAATCAAATTACCGCTGCACAGAAGTGGAGCTCAACAATGTGGATGAGGTTGAAAACGGAAGCAGGGAGTATTTTGTTTCTAAACCAGCTAAATGGTTTAAGTATAGAATTGAGTTTCGGGAATAACGATGACAACACGAAATAAATTATGAAGGCATATGTTTCTTTTAATAAAAACTTTCGGTATATGATCTGATTGAACTATTAAAGCTTGAAATACGAAACACTTTTTGGCACAGCTGATGTACATACATACATACCTAGTATCTTTGTTGGAAACAGGCTGCCTCCTCTGTAGAAGATTTATAATAATTAAAAAATAGAAGATACATACGCACAAACATAAACATGCATACACATACACACACACACACACGCACGCACGCACACACACACACACACACATACACACACACACACACACACACTATATATATATATATA
>NC_068987.1:85489748-85492098 GCF_001194135.2 Octopus bimaculoides
ATATATATATATATATATACATATATATATATATAAGAAATTAATTGGATGGCTCATTAGCAATTTGAACCTGAAGGCAAAATTAATAGCGGTTACAAAAGAGACGGAGGGTAGTGATTTTTGCCTTCCGGTTCAAATTGCTAATTAGCCTCCCATTTAATTTGTTGTTTACACTTTGCTTTCAAAATCAGCAGAGGTTTTCAACAGTTTTTCTCATATGATTGACAGAGGTAGCTGCGTTTAATCCTAGGTGTTAAGAGTCGAAGACGAGCATTAAGAAGCTATGCATCAAAATGCGAAATCATTCGATCCGGCTATAAACGTTCCTTTCTCAGTCATTATGTACGGTGCTTTGAGGCTTTTGAGTTATTTTAACTCCTGTTTCTAGCAATAGATGGTGCTGGTCAGTACTCTCCGTCACTGTTGTAACTGCTATTAATATATATATACACACACACACACACACGCACGCGCGCGTGTGTGTGTACATGTACATGAATGTATGCATGTATATATATGTATATGAATGTATGTACTTTCCTTTCAGCGCTTGACAACCACTGCTGTGTGTTTACGTCCTTGCAACTTAACAGTTCGCCATAAGTAGCCGATATAATTCAACACTTAAATTAGAGAGTGGTTTGTCCAACTAAACCGTCAAGGACGCAGTCCAATGACTGACACAAGTAAAGAAAGGAGAAGTACAATCACACCTAGACTCACATTTGGAGCTGAGGAGAGGAACATTCACTTGATATATATATATATATAGAGAGAGAGAGAGAGAGATAGATAGATAGATAGATAGATAGATAGATAGATCGATAGATAGATAGATAGATAGATAGATAGATAGATAGATAGATAGATGCCCTCATAAAAGATATGTATAAAATCAGTCTTCGATACGTGTGTATTAGAATGCAAAAATGAAGCGTATAAATTTCCAGCAAATTAGAATTGATAATTGTCTTTTCGCATAGCCAGAAAACAAACAAAAAGTAAATCAACTTGAATAATAATTAAACAACAATCGTTATAATCCCCTTTCATCGCTACCCCCACCAACACCGCTAGCACCACTACCGTAACTAATATCATCTTTGCGATCATCACCATCACCGTCTCTACTTCTCGTATCAACACCGTCGTCTGCTTTAATCTGCTCCACAATGCATATGACTACAAAAGTGTAACAAAACAGACAAATTTAACAAATGCAGATGTGAAAAAATGGAAGAAGTAATGTAGAAAACGCAGGTTCGTACAAGCATTTAATATATGTCCTTAAGTATATGCAGTTATGTTTATAACCTTGAGCGTATCGTCTGCTCTATTACATGCAAAATTATTCAGTCACATTTTTCTGATAACAAAACAATGGCTCCTTTTCTGCTCGAAGGAAAAAATGTTGAATGATAAATGAATAAATAAATAAATGATGTATTAAAATGAAGTGATTAATTAATTAAGTAACTAATTACCCATGCAATGATAGTAATAGTTATATTAATTTGGATTAGATTTCTTCGAATTGTGTTTGATCTCACGTAAGTAGAACATGCTAGCCAAGTCTAAAAGTTAATTAAAGAATGTCTTTTAAGAAAAGACAAAGAAGAAACCATTTTTTAATTTTAATGGAAGCTGAAGACGGTATGGACATAGCCAGATAAATTGCCAGAATTAATGTTTGTGTTGTTTTCATTGCCATTTGTTATGTCGAGGATTCAAATTCGGAATTTCTGCTTCATCGTTATTAGTGCGTTTGTTAACAAATATATACCAGTTTTGTATTGGTGTCAATAAACCTTAAATAAAATCATTTATTTTGTGTTTTTGTTAGAAATCTTGTCATCAGGGCGCTAATGAAGGCGGCGAGCTGGCAGAACCGTTAGCACGCCGGACGAAAAGCTTAGAAGCATTTCGTCGGTCTTTACGTTCTGAGTTCAAATTACGCCGAGGTCGACTGTGACTTTCATCCCCTTCAGGGTCGATTAAAAAAAGTACCACATGAGAACTGGGGTCGATCTGATTAACTCGACAGACCCCCTTCCCACAAAACTTTCAGGCCTTGTGCCTAATGTAGAAAGGATTACTGAACAGTGAATTGACAGAATAGTTACAGACTTGTATTTTTTCCGTCGCTTTACAAATGTCTTTGATCGTTCCGGAGTAGATAAAATAAAAAGTCGAGCATTGAGGTCCGATGTCAGCGACTAACCTCCTCCTAATCTAATTTGTGGTCGTATGGTTAAGTTAAATAAAGCAACGGATTAGTAAAGCCGTCAGAGCGAAGAAGGTATCTACACACACATACACACATACATATATATATATATATATATATATA
>NC_068987.1:85492403-85493363 GCF_001194135.2 Octopus bimaculoides
ACACACACACACACACACATATATATATATTGCTGGCACTCCGTCGGTTACGACGACGAGGTTTCCAGTTGATCCGATCATCGGAACAGCCTACTCGAGAAATTAACATGCAAGTGGCTGAGCACTCCACAGACGCGTGTACCCTTAACGGGGTTCTTGGGAGAGATTCAGCGTCACACAGAAACAGGAGGAAAGAGTGAGAGAAAGTTGTGGTGAAAGAGTACAGCAGGCTTCGCCCCGACCTCACTTCCGACGCCTTGAGTTCCGTTAAACGAACGCACGCGTTAAGAAAGAATTATCCAAAATTCTGACTGCCTCCTTTTTCTTAATACACACGCATGCACGCACACACACATATATACATAAATACAACGAGCTTCCACGCAGTTTCCGTCTACCAAATTCAATCACAAGGCATTGGCTGGCCTAGTGATATAGTAGAAGGCACCAAAGGTGCTACGCAATGATACTGAAACCGAAACAATGGGGCTGCAAATCGAATTTCTTAACCACACAACCGTGCATGGGCACATAGTAAGTTATACTTATTCCCAGATAGATGGTATGAACTGAAGCTCGAGTAGTCAAAATACCATGGAAAACGCTTAGTTACTCTTCTGTGTTTGAGAATACAATAGAGAAAACGAAACATATGGCACGGAAATGGTGCTTCCTTTATTTCTCATTCAGCTCTTGTGTGTAGAACAACTGTGGAGTTATGTAGAAGTCTGTCACCGGGAAAACGGATGGGAGGGCCATATTTTCATTGTCGGTATTTTAACAACAAACTCAGCTTTCAGTTACAAGACATTGGCAGGGAGAACCGCTCCGCGGGAGATTGTTGTTCTCAGTTCCTCTGTTCTTCTTTAGTGTCAGCTTACCAATGTTTTTAATATTATTATTTTTTTTTATCTCCTTATCTTTTTGATCGTTCAGAATAGCTGTTCTGCAAATTTACTT
>NC_068987.1:85494020-85496942 GCF_001194135.2 Octopus bimaculoides
TATATATATATATATATGTACATATATATATGTATGTGTATATATATATATATATATATGTTTGTGTGTATGTATGCATAGACGCGCGGCGTACATACACACATTTATATACTCTTATCTGTTTGCCTGCTTCTGTGTATATTTATGTATGTATAGCTTGCTCTCTGGGTATGAATATAACTTCCTCTTGCACTCTTTGCTTCCTTGTAGATACCCCACACGCACGTGCACCCGCACACACGCACACACATGCACACAACACAACACACAGACACACACGTAAATATACTTCCGTACACATATAAGTATACATGTATATATGTTATTTTGTGTATGTGTTTATATGCAATCATGGATATATATACATACATGTGCATACATACATATACATATAGATGTATATATTAATATAACTAATGCATATATATGCATATATATGTATATGCATATATATATATATATATATATATATATATATATATATATATATATATATATACATAGATATTTGTATATGTATGTATATATATTGATGTGTGTAAGGGGAGCATGTATGTGTGTGTGTGGGGAGGGGCATGCGTTTGTGTGTGTGTAAGGCAAAAATAGTCGTAGTAAAATAACTCAGAGTTGTCAATGGCATACATTTGAACAATGACGTATAATGTTGTAGTAAATAACATAGAAAATAAATTCTTGCTTGACTGAAATTCTCTCGGTTTCTAGAGATATTAGAGTGCTTACTAGACTGCAGCTTTATATAATAAAGGGAGAGAATTAGGGTAAATCAGGTGATCTTGGTGGCCAAAGTCCCTTCGAAATAATCCTTTCACCGAAAGACTCTTGAAGTAGCGCTGTGGTGATGTGCGAAGTATGTGTTGTAGCTCCATCTTGCTGAAAGTATGCATTATTAATTTTACTTTCAGCTGACACCCGGCCGCCCACACATTGATAGCCAAGTTGCGCATGCACAGGATGAAAAAAAAATCACTGTAGAGAGACTTTTTGAACACCCTGTACTTAAAAAGAACGAAGTCTGTATAGTCACTATAAGATTACTTTCGATTACATGTCTACTAAATCAAAGCTTACTTCTTCTAAACAAGAACGTCATCATCATCATCAACAGCAAGAACAACAACAATGATTGTTACATTTTGCCGATTTCATTTTTTAATAAATGGGTGGGGAATGACTAGCAGAATTTAGAATTTTTAATTTGGTATTCTAGATCGAAATCGGCAACTGTTTTCTATACGTTTGGTTATAAGTTAAAATTCTAACAAGATTTGCAACCAAGCAGACTGAGCTGTGATTTTATTTTGAATTCAGATTTTATATCGTTTTGTTATTCTTGTTCGGCCCAAGATTAACTCTGGTTGAATAGACTATGATAAAAGGAATTTGAGACCAAACAGATTTCAGTTGTGACCATCCAATGTTTGTTTTATACACTGAGATTTCAAAACCACATCCACCAAAATGATATTATTTTAAGTGATAGCACATGACATGAGAGAGATTTGACTTCTATTTCTAGGTTACTGAACGACCACGTTGAGGCTTCCCTCATTGACTCGAAATTTAAAGTTGAAAAATCGGAGAGAAATATAGCGTGAGTATATCTGAATTCTTTACACTAGTTCATATTTTCATTGTGAGGAATATGAAAAAAAAAAAATAATAACCGTAAGCGCATTTATGTTACAGTGTCAGATTAACTGATAATACCGTCTTGTGGGCTGACAATTAGTGATTAATTAATAACGTTGCTGACGAATGCTAGACAGGAAAATTTGTCTGGTTATTTTGGGTGTGTGCTAGTTAATGATTAATTAAATAGCTATTTAGCTATTGCAATTGCAGCGTGGATGATATTAATTAGCCATTCAAAAACACACAAAGACCGTAAACAACACTTTGCTATGCAACTACGTATCCATATTAAGTTTTAGTTTTATTTGTAGTAACTGAGGGTTGGTACCCTTTAACATATGAACAACAAGTCGTGAAACAGCTGTAAAGTTTTTCCGTTTATTTTTCTGAATATCAACAATACTAATTCGAGGTAATTACATTACTTAAAAACTATAGTTATATGGCAAGATTAATTTTGTCTCTCTAACTTACTCTCTCACACACGTATACTTACATATATATATATATATAAGAAACATTAAATATAAGAAATAGTAACTTCTCAAAGTATGTGTTAATACCCATGTGAGTACATGCAATAAATAAAATCACAACATAAACAATTAACTATAAGAAATGATAATTTCTTAAAGTATGTGTTAATCCCCATGTACCCAGACTTTGTGGACACCCTGTATATATATATATATATATAGCAATATTTTACACTCATATATTTCAAAGAAGAGCCACTATATGCGATGGTAATCTTACCAGGATAGCCCCTTTCCTGAACTCTCATAGCAAAGAAACTACACACACAAGAAATACACCCCAATGACGAACTACCTCGGCACACAAGTATAAGAACACCATGTCCACAACGAAAACAAAATAATGCAAACAAATTGACCACACAGCAATTTGCCCAAAACACAGATCCAAGGGAGACCAGCATTGAAAAGATGCCACCCAAGAATAACGTCCATTGATTCATTGATTCATTGTTTTATTCACGTGAATTCACGAGAATATCCGCGAATTAAACGAGGTTGTTTTCCAAAATGGAAACGAACACCTTTCCCGATGTGATTGACTTGAGAAATAGTTAAGACACTACTTTTTTTAACATGAAACCAATAGTAGCCTTAATTCAGAAGTAAAGAAAATATATCCACCAATGCGGTGTTGAGCACTTATTTTCATCGTTCGACATATATTTTGTTTTTGAATAGGCTGTTATGTAGACGTATATAAATGTATGTGCATAAGTGTGTATGTATATAT
>NC_068987.1:85496972-85498089 GCF_001194135.2 Octopus bimaculoides
TATATATATATATATATGTATATGTATGAATGTATATATATATGAATATATATGTGTATATATATATATATGTGTGTGTATATATACGTGTGTGTGTAGGTTAATGGATGTGTAAATAAATAGATAGATAAACAGATTCCAAGCTATTGCTCTATATGGTCATCACGCTAGCTGGGACAGCTAGAACCTTTGCAACAGCGCAGTGACGTCCAGTTCGGCGTCTGGTATTTCTTTAAAACTACATTTACATATCAAAATGATTTTTGTTTCTTCAACTTACTCTCCCACACGTGTATTTTAAATTTTTCATTTTAGTTTCAGTTTTTCATGTACGAGAAATATATGAGCTTAAGTTTATATACAGAAGAATGTATCTATCAGTGCTTATACGCAGATGCGCGCGCACACACACATACACACAGACACATATACGCCCGCTCTCACACATGTGTTTATGTGTATGTATATAAATGCATATATGCATGGGCGTTATATATATATATATATATATATATATATATATATATATACACGTGCATGTGCGTATGTTTGTGAATATGTTCGTGTATGTCTATATATGTGTGCGCGTGTGTGTACGTGTGTATGTGTGTGTGGGTGTGTATAGTATATACACACGAGCATATACAACCATACGTAAATTTACACATGCAAACACATAACCTTCACACATACACATACTTTTTCTACGCACGCAGACTAACACAGACTCACACACACATACAAGCAGCAGCATCCATGCCATCTATCTTCAAAGAACTACCGCTGAGCTTTCGGCGTGAGCTTAACTAAATGTTTATTTCTTGAAATATTCCGTGTTTGTTTATGCCTCGTCTTCTGTATATTGTATCTCTGGGTTGTACTACTTCCACTTGGAGGCCGTGTATTTTGTTTAGTGTCATAGTTTGTGTATCGTTAAAGGTTTGAAATCCTAAGTGTTTATTTGTCTACATGACTTCGCGTCATGCTTCACATGAATCTATTGCGAATCAGTTCTCGCTTTCGTTTTTATATCGTGCAGTTTTATTAAGAAAAACGGAATGAATACATTTCAAATAAGATGTAGATAATATTATGAAGAAATTATATATATATATAT
>NC_068987.1:85498568-85500505 GCF_001194135.2 Octopus bimaculoides
AAAACACCTAAAGCTCCACGAGGCTCCGGCAGGGGATGGTGGTGAACCCTGCTGTACTCTTTCACCACAACTTTCTCTCACTCTTACTTCCTGTTTCTGTTGTGCCTGTAATTCAAAGGGTCAGCCTTGTCACACTGTGTCATGCTGAATATCCCCGAGAACTACGTTAAGGGTACGTGTGTCTGTGGAGTGCTCAGCCACTTGCAAGTTAATTTCGCGAGCAGGCTGTTCCGTTGATCGGATCAACTAGAACCCTCAACGTCGTAAGCGACAGAGTGTCAACAACAAAATTGGATGAATACACACACATGTATGAGTGGTACAGATTAGCAAGTAGAAAAAGTTGGTAACTGCATAAACAAGGAGTGATTACATATAACCATATAGAAACAAATGAGCAATTGAGAAACTGAGCAAACTGGCAAAACACTAAATGGGTGTGCAGGTACTAGTTCGTTATGGCCGTTTCTGCCGAGAGGCAACAAAGTCTTCCAGGTTATCTCTATCTCTTCAGTGTTTTGCAGAGATAAGCAGACAAGGCTTGGATAGTGAATGTGCCCCTAGGTTTTTTCAGAGGGCTCAATAGTTGCGCGGGGGGAGGGGGCTAACACGTCTAAAAGTCAGTTAAGAATAGCTAAGGTGTGTTTATCCTTTTAAATAGAGTAGAATAAGAATAAGAGCAAACGTGAGAATACAAGTGGAGTACAGCATAATACAATGATGCGGGCATAGCAAGGGGAAATAAGGTACAGACTTCCCGTAATGTAGTACAAGATCCATGTTATTTCATCCAGTGGTGGGTAGGGGAATATAGCCGCACAGGAGGAATATTTTCAGGCGGGATAATTTTCGACAGTAGTTCACATTGTGTTTCCATAGATGAGTTCATAGCCCTAACCACTAAGCAACGCGCCTCTACTACGTCATTATTATATTACTATTAAGGGCGGCGAAGGCAGCGAGCTGGCAGAAACGTTAGAACGTCGGGCCTTATGCCTAGAGTAGAGTAAAGAAGAGTATTAAGGGCGGTGAGCTGGCAGAGTCGTTAGCACGCTGGACGAAATGCTTAGCGGTATTTCACTCGTCGTTATGTTCTGAGTTCAAATTCAGCCGAGGTCGAATTCGCTTTTTATCCTTTTGGGATCGATAAATTAAAGTACCAGTGAAACGCTTGAGTCGCTGTAATCGACTAGTCCTCTTCCCTCAAATTTCAGGCCTTGTACCTTTAGTAAAATGGATTATTAGCTGTAACTCTAAAACCTATTTCACTAATTAATTTTATTGTAATTTAAATAATTGTTACTTTTTTTGTAAGTGTAAGGTGTTCAAACAGTCTCTCCGCAGTGAATTTTTTTTCCCTGCCCAAATATTGTCTTTTCATTTGTAGGTCAACTCACCGAAAATGAAATTAATAATGCATATTCTTTCAACACCTCTTATAAAGTATTTTAAAGTCTTGTAAAGTTTAATATATCCTTTTGTAGCCTTATACCATCTTATAAATATCTATTTTACAATAAAATATTTACTGCAGAGAAACTTTTTGAACACCCTATATAACTCAAATCGGAATGTTGAAGTAATGATCTGTGGACATTTCAGCTTCTAATATGCTAATATGGTATTCGTCCGTCTTTACGTCCTGGGTTCAAATTCCTTGGAAGTTGACTTTGCATTTTATCCTTTCGGCTTCGATAAAATCATAGACCCCAGTACCAGTCGAGCACTGGGGTCTATGTATTCGACTTACACCCTCCTTCAAAACTGCCGGCCTTGTGCCAAAATTTGAAAACCCCGTATGCTAATATGGTACAATACATAACTTCAGTATAGTATACAATACTCACATTTCTCTGTCTCTTCTGCTTGCACTTTAGTCTTTGTAGATATAAAGGCATATATATATATATACATATATATATATATATATATATATA
>NC_068987.1:85501863-85503634 GCF_001194135.2 Octopus bimaculoides
ATATATATATATATATACATACATACATAGGAAAATGATGTGACAAAGGATAAAGCAGCTATATTATGAACTGCATTAGCTTACAGTTGTTTCTGCTATACGATGCAGTGGACTCATCATTGAGTGTCTCAATAACACACTATAACTTGATCGTGTCTTTCTCATTGGTAATGTCTTTCCCCATATATTTGTACAACTAAATTGCACTTTATTTTCGAAGCTACGTTGAAGCTATAGAGCAGTGTTTCTCAGCATTTTTGTACCCTTGTGTAGCCCTCAAACTATATTACGTCTCATGAAACCCCTGCACAAAAAAAAAATATATATATACCATATCTTTCTCATAATATTTCACAGTAGTTCACGTGGTAAATATCATTCAAATATATATATATATATATATATATAGTGTGTCCATAAATTACACACATCACTAAATATAACCCCAATGGTTGTTATTCTTTTTTGATAACATGATAGGATGCTGTCTATATTGCAATATTACAATAACCGATATGTTGTGCATGTATAGTAATGTTACAATCATGAAATTAACATTAGCTTATCTCACTCTTTCTCGCGGAACCCCTAGGAAGCTTTTGTGGAATCCTAGGCATCCAGTGAACCCCGGCTGCTATAGAGTGTTATTCAAGCGCACTAATATGAGTCCATTGCATCTTATTGCAGAAACAGCTGTAAGCTAATGAATGTTCATAATGTAATTTTCATTCTTTTGTCATTTCATATTCTTATTTCTGCTCTATACTCCTCTTATGCTTAGTTCTGAAGCATATGTGTATAGAATTCCACACCAGATTTTTAGTCTTGCAATACCCGCCATGATTTACCGCTAGCTCCAAAAGTTTTTTTTGTTTTTTTTTTATTCTCTCTCAGTTTATTTCCTCGTGTTACATTCTTATTGTTAACATCGCCTTCTTTGATAACTTTTTAGTAAATAAATATGTTGTTTGTCTTTATTAATTGTGTATTCACTGTATTGTATTGAGCAAAACGGTTATACGGCCCGCACTTATCATTCTCTCAGTTATCTGGCCCATGGCGAAAAAAATGTTTGGTGACCCCCTGCTCTATTCTTATATACTACACGCGCGTGTGCCCACGCAAATATACATGTATATGTGCTTATATACATACATACATACACACACACACACACACATATTTATATATATATACATATATATATATATATATATATATATGAGAGGTATTGTTATCTAGAAGACCCAAAGTGTTGTAGGTAACGCTAAGTAAGTACTATGGACAGACCGTAGTTAAAGTCTTGGTTCGATAGTGATACGATTGAGGAGTCTAATGTGGGTTTTGTATCAGCATGTATTAGCATATATATTAGACAAAATGAGATAACAAAGCCAAGGCTGTGAGGAGTTGTCAGGACATTTGTAAGGGAAGAGATATAGATATAGTTTTACAGCTGTTTCTGGGATATTATGGATATCCATTCATCAGAGACGATTTTATATTTCTATTTCTACGTTCATTTTCTTATTTCCCTCTATATTCCCTATCTCCTCCTTATCTATAATATTTTTTTTTATTTCAAACTCAAATATTTACCTGTATTTAACCATCTTACATCGTCTCTGATGAATACATATCCATATCCCAGAAACAGCTGTAAGACTATATCTATATCTTTTATTCATATAAATGTCCTGAAAACTCCTCACAGTCTTGGTCTTGTTATCTCATTTTGTGTAATATATATATATATATATATATATATATA
>NC_068987.1:85504280-85505817 GCF_001194135.2 Octopus bimaculoides
ATATATATATATATATATACATATATACGAGCTTCTTTCAGTTTCTGTCTATCAAATCCACTCACAAGGCTTTGGTCGGCCTGAGGCTATAGTAGAAGACATTTGCCCAAGCCGCCACACAATGGAACTGAACTCAGATCCATGTGGTTGGTAAACAAGCCATTTACCACATAGCCACTCCTGCGCCTATATATATTTACTGGAAGATAGTTATAGCCGGTTCATAGTATAACGTATAAATGTGTGGGTGTTCCCATGTACGTAATCTCGAGATGCGATCCTTAATTTGAATACTGGCTTAGTTTTTCTCTTAGTAGAGAAGATGAAATTGAATATTTGAACGTTGATGTATATTTGCAATGGTGTTTTTCTCTATTCTCTTGTATGGAAGAAGTTCTCTGAGATGTGTAACCGTGAGACAGTTTCATCCTACTGTTAACTTAATATCAACTTTGGCTATCGAGATGTCCCCCGTCGATACAATCTCGCGATCCAAAGTGATACATAGCTTCAGCTGCTCCACGCTGCTTGTCGGCACACATGCATATCATTCAAATTGCTAGTTTTCTTTAGTATTCACTCTTGTATTATCTATGAATTGCCACCAGTGGGTTTTCTGAAATATACACACAGAGAGAAATACAGGGTGTTCAAAACGTCTCTCCGCATTGAGTATTTAATGTTTTTTCAGTCGATTCCTGTACACTGATCCTTTACTTGCTCACCAACGAAAAAGTCTGGCAATGTTAAATCAAGTGATCTTGGTGGCCAAAGTCTCTTAGAAATAATCCGTTCACCGAAGAACTCTTGAAGTAGCGCCATGGTGATCCGCAGAATGGAAAAAATTCGGAGAGACGTTTTGACCACCTTGTATTAAGCTTTGCTGAGAAATACTATCTGTCGCAATCAGATCAATTAAATTTTCACATTTGCAATTGCTTTCTTTTTCTTTCTATTTTAGGCATAAGGGCTCGAAATTTTTGGGGAGGGGGGCAGGTGATTAGATCGACCCCAGTACGCAACTGGTACTTATTTAATCGACCCCGAAAGGATGAAAGGCAAAGTGGACCTCGGCGGAATTTGAACTCAGAACGTAACGGCAGATGAAATGCCGCTAAGCGTTTCGCCCGGCGCGCTAACGTTTCTGCCAGCTCACCGGCTTACAATAATGACAACGTTTACTACCACACAAGCTATCAAAACAACCTGAACAATGTCAAAATAATAACCAACATAAACACCGCAACAACCACAACAGCCACAACTTTCGTCACCATCACTACCACTACTACTACTACTGCCAATACTAGCATGATAAGCAGGTCCATCTATTATTCCCACCGTCACCACCACTATCAACAACAACAGCAACAACAATAACAACAACAGCACCTCCTCTAGCTTCACCACATCTTATAGCACCACCATCACCACCGCCGCCGCTACCACTTGCACGACAACGGTATCCAACTACCACCACCACCACCACCATAGCCATTAGCATGATAACCAGGTCCAGCCGTCACCCACTACTGCC
>NC_068987.1:85506794-85509294 GCF_001194135.2 Octopus bimaculoides
ACACGCACGCACACATAAACATACACACAGAGTCAAGCGAGCAAACTAACACAAACACACATACATACATTCATATATATATATATATATACGTATGCATACGACGGGCTTCTTTCAGTTTCCGTCAACCAAATCTACTCACAAGGCTTTGATCGACCCGAGGCTATAGTAGAAGACACTTGCCCAAGGTGCCACGCAATGGGACTGAACACGGAACTATGTGGTTGGTAAGCAAGCTACTTACCACGAAGCCACTCCTGCGCTGGTAAATATTTATACAAATTAGATTGACCAGCAGATGTTTATGGCAACAAAACCTCTATAAATTACTGTATATAATTACTGAATATAATTACTATAAATATAGACATAATTAACCAGACAGAAGGGTGATAATTCATGGCAATCCTTCACTTGAGGTTGCACAATCGGAAAAACAATTGAAGTAAAAGGAAATTCACGGTGAGAAGAATTGGAGGGATTTACTAAGGGGGCCGCCCTCCATGAGGTATTGGTTTGAAATGTTGGTACAAGACCATCAATTTCGAGGAGGAAATAAGTCGATTACTTCGACACCGGTGTTCAAGTAATGCATAGTTTATCGACACCTAAAAGATGAACGGTAAACTTGACCATGGTGGAATCTGAACTCAGAACGTAAAGGCCAACGAATTTCTTCTAAGCATTGTGCCCGGATTGCTAACAATTCTGCTAGCTCCTTGTCATTAGCTATTTAAATTCTGGTCTCAAATTTTAACACAAGGCCAACAATTTCGGAGTATGGCTTTGTCGAATTCATCAACCCCAGTGCTTAACTAATATGTATTTTGGTACTTTTTGGTTATCTCACCCCATTTAAAAAATTGGGTTATCTCCCCCAACTACAGACATTTTTTAACACTCAATGAAACAAAAAGAAAAAATGAAAAATTAATAAACATGAAAAGTGAAAATATTAAATATCTTATTGTATATGATAATATTTTTATAACAAATCGTACAAAACTGAAAAAATTAATAAAGATGAAAACTGAAAAAATTAAACATCTTATTGAATCTGATAATATTTTTATAACAAATCATACCATGCGCATTGAGGAGGCCAAAGGTCAACAATTGTTGAAGTATTGAATCAAAAGGATATAACTCTTTTAATCCAATTTCTTGTCGCCACATAAACACAATTTTTTAGTGGGGAGGTAATCCAATTGTTTAATTGAAATTTTTTAATGGGGGTGAGATAACCAAAAAGTGCTTGCATTTTAACGTATCTGAAAGGATGAAACAAAGTCGACATTTGCGGAATTTTAATTTAAAGATGGACTTTATGTCGCTAAGCATTTTGTCCGGCATAGTACCGATTCTGTTAGCTTACCGGCTTAATCTATTTAAATATTACAAGACAATATTGACCATCTTCTGAATCGACAGTGAGATGGAAACACCTTTTTCAGACATCGTTTTTCAAGACTTCTTCCTTTTACCGTTGATCTCGACTTCTTAATCGTGTTAGATAATCGTTTACTTCTTTTATTGAATCTGCTTGTCGAAGTTTATTCTAATCCCATCCGGATTTATCTCCACGTTAAATTTTGATCTCATTATCTTTAATTATAGTGAATAATTTACATCTTTTACACTAATATTTTTTAATTAACAATTCCCAATTTACATAATGTTTATATTTACAGCTCTGTTTTATATTCTCCTAACATTTTCTTCCTTTTAAACTTCATTCTTCACTTATTCTGTTTTTAAATTTTCTCCCGTACCTTATTTATTAGATATGCTTGAAAGCTTACAAGGAATTCATGCTGCCAGACATTTCAGTTGAGTTTCTCGCAGCAGGAAAGCCTTAGCTGGCTTTTTCTTGGTTTCTTATTCCTTTGATATTTCTCTTTTGATATTCGCCACTACCACACATCTTCTTCCGGTATTTACAAAATTCTTAACACTGTCACCTTATTGCCATCTGCATAGCCGTTTATCTATCACTAATGCCCCTTCGATCCCTCACATCCTTTTCTCCCTTCGCTCCTTTTCTCTCCTTTCTCATTCTTCTATGTACAATTTCCCCAGCAGTTTCTCTCACTTTCACTAAAATAAACTCGCTTTTCATTCGAAGCATTTTTCATTGTGGTATTATATATCTATCTCCCTTTTCTCCACCTTTTATTCGCGTGGGTCTTTATATATAGTAACCTCTACTATTAGTATCTAAATATCAATCGGTTATATACTTATGTATGCATGATGCATATTACTGCAGCACAGTGTCACTTATCACCGCATCTCTGAAACAGTTGTAAAGAAGCTCCATAGAGTTTATTGTTTCTTCTCAATTGTATTTTTGCTTATGTAACCTCGAGATTCTATCCATCTGTGAAAGACTACCACGGACTGTTGTTCTTCTTTCTGATAAAATACCTTTATACTATATCCGGGTAACTTATTTATATGATTTGAAGCCTTAATGTCCGAACCTTTAACTTTATTTCCA
>NC_068987.1:85512924-85515836 GCF_001194135.2 Octopus bimaculoides
CATATATATATATATATATATATATATAGATATATATCCATCTATATATGTCTGTATATATGTGTATATATATATATATATATATATATGCACACACAAACACATCTTAATTTTATGCTATTGTTCAGGTAAATCCAACTGAAGAAGACTAATCAAATTTACGATAACAAATGTATTTGAAGAGTCCGAAACCAAGGTACTAGATTATCCGATTCTGGGTCGTCCATTTATCTAATGTTCTTCCGAGAGGTAAGACGAAATTTCTTATGTTCGCTGTCCTCACACGACTTTCACAGGATATCCACAGTGAAGCTTTACTATAGCGTCGTAAATTTATCGACTGGTAAAAAGAGAAACGAACACACAATTCAGCGAGAAAAGTATATATAACGCATTTGACCCATATTTTTTCCCAAAATCTGTTTAATATATAACCTCGGGTCTTATATGTAAAGTAGGTCTCCTAAGATAAAATCTCATGCTTTGAAGCACTAACAACTTTTTCACCTCAGTTATGCGTTGCTGAAGTTGGAGTGTGTTGAATATCTTGCGTTTTTTAGGCCTTCAATTACGGTATCCATGCATCGTGAATATATGAGGTATACTTTAACGTGTGTGTGCGTGTGTGTGTGTGTGTGTGTGTGTGTGTGCGTGCGTGCGTGCGTGTGTGTGTTTATGTTTGTATACAAAATTGAAGGCTTGTGGTTTAATGGTTAGGGTATTCGGTTTACGACCGTAAAGTCCTGAGTTCGATTCGAGGCGGCGTGTTGATCCTTGAGCAAAGCTCTTTTGTTTCTCATGCTGCTCCAGTACATTCAGCGAGCAAAAATGAGTACCTATAATGCAATCGACCTTCTTTGTCACGCTGAATCTTCCCGAGGTCTACGATAAGTGCACGCGGGATTGTGGAATGCTCAGCCACTTGCAAGTACATTTCATGAGCAAGTAAGCTGTTTCGCTGATCGGGTCTCTTAGAATCCTTGTTGTCGTAACCGCTATTTGCCAGTTGTTCTGTGTAAATAAAAACAAGCACTAAGATGAATGAGCCAACGAGAAACTTTCTTTATCCGACGGCCAGAAATGACTTTCAAAATACATTCAAATCATGGAATACTGAAGAAAGATATATATAGCTTTTTGTTGTTGTTGGCACTCCGTCGCTTACGACGTCGAGGGTTCCAGTTGATCCGATCAACGGAACAGCATGCTCGTGAAATTAACGTGCAATGGCTGAGCACTCCACAGACATGTGTACCCATAACGTAGTTCTTGGGGATATTCAGCGTGACACAGTGTGTGACAAGGCTGACCCTTTGAATTACAGGCACAATAGAAACAGGAAGATAGAGTGAGAGAAAGTTGCGATGAAAGAGTACAGCGGGGTCCGCCACCATCCCCCTGCCGGAGCCTCGTGGAGCTTTAGGTGTTTTCGCCCAATAAACACTCACAACGCCTGGTGGTCTGGGAATCGAAACCGCGATCGTATGACCGCGAGTCTGCTGCCCTAACCACTGGGTCATTGCGCCTCCATATATAGCTTTAGATATCCAACATCTGGAAATATATGGAACGGTTGTGGTTTTAATGCTTTTCATCACATGAAAAGTCTATGATGCAGTTTACTAGTCATCGAGGTGTGATCTCAAGTTAAATACCAGTGACAATGACAAGGACAATATCCGCGAAGACCAAAGTTATATATTTACAGCGTAAGTTGGAGGAAATCGGTAACTGATCTCTGTTAGCAACTATTTCATTAAGAACTATGACGTAACACTCTCCTCTAGCTCAATAATTGAACTTTCAGAATTATTCACTGAATTAAACTACAATAAATCCCGTCTCCGAAGAGACATTTTAATTCTGTTGCACAAATGAAGCGTTTCAAAATGAAATTAATGGAATAAAACAAGATCTAGTCAATAATGAAGTAATACAAATAATTTAGTAGAGCGAACTATAGAACAATACAACAACAAATTCTGTGTCATAAATAGAACAAACGCAGTCAAATACCAGATAAAAACAACCGGACCTTATATAGAAGTATTGAACCAAATGTAGCCTGGTGATATAATCACGTTATTAAGAATCACATCGAATGAAAGCACTGCGGTTATTATTATAACCAACGATGAAATCGTATTAATAATATATTATAAAACGCAACAATCCAAGAAATAAATTGTCAATAACAAGCCACAAGCCTACCGAGAGCTGAATCAACATTAGATGATTAATGTAATTATACAAATTTATATGTGAACGAACTTAATGACACTAATTGTGACTTTAGACGTAGAATTTCTACATTTTCCACGCCATGGAAATGCATTATATTTTGTATATGGCAAAATATAAGTGCATTAATGACAAACGTTAGTTGATGACCTATTACAATCCTCTGTCACGGGAGATCGGCCATCTTGGAGAGTTCCGAGTGTTAATTCTTAATCTCGTACTTTTACTCTCGATCGCAAACTTTTGCCTCAGCGTTTATTCCGCAGGGACGTAAACAAACCAGCATCAGTTGTACAGTATTTGGGGAAGACACGCACAAAGACACACACACATATACATACACATGCATAATTAAATACACACACGCACATACACACACACACACACACACATATATATATATGTGTGTGAGTGTGTAGTGGCTGTGTGGTAAGTAGCTTGCTTACCAACCACATGGTTCCGGGTTCATTCCCACTACGTGACACCTTCGGCAAGTTTCTTCTACTATAGCCACGGGCCGACCACAGCCTTGTGAATGGATTTGGTAGACGGAAACTGAAAGAAGCTAGTCGTATATATGTATATATATACATGTATGCGTGTGTATATGTTTGTGTGCTTGTGCCCCCCCCCCCAACATCGCTTGACACCCGATTGGTGTGTGTTTACGT
>NC_068987.1:85515871-85517312 GCF_001194135.2 Octopus bimaculoides
ACGGGCCGACCACAGCCTTGTGAATGGATTTGGTAGACGGAAACTGAAAGAAGCTAGTCGTATATATGTATATATATACATGTATGCGTGTGTATATGTTTGTGTGCTTGTGCCCCCCCCCCCAACATCGCTTGACACCCGATTGGTGTGTGTTTACGTTCCCGTAACTTAGCGGTTCGGCAACAGACCGATAGAATAAGTACTAGGCTTACAAAGAATAATTCCTGGGGTTGATTTGGTCGAGTAAAGGCGGTGCTCTAGCATAGCCGCAGTCAAATGACTGAAACAAAGAGTGTATATATATATATATATATAATACAAATAATAAATGAGTATATGCATATATACGTACATGTATGTACATACTTACATCTACCCAGATGCATATCTGGGTACAGGACATTATAAACAAAGCGTAGACAAAATGATAAACGAGTACAGAAGACATACAGGCCACATAGAGAACATCTCCTTCATCAGCTGCCCCCCGTTCTAACACAGGCGTTTCGAAGAGTTAGAGCAGGACGCATCGTTAAAACGGCTCTTCCGACCGAACGCTTAGCGTCCTTCCTTGCAAGTATATATATATATATACGACGGGTTCCTCACAGTTTTTGACGACTATATCACGCTTAAAACTTTTGTTGGCCCACGGTGATGGTAGAAGACATATGATGAAAGGACCACATAGTGGGACTGAACCTAAAACTTCTTAACCGCACAACCATGCCTATACCTAAAAATACAAAATTCTAAAACGTTCACTTGAATATTAGCGTCCCCTAATTTAAGAAGGGAATAGAAAATACCCCAAAATTCTAAATACATTTCGTGTAAGCAATTTTTTTAAAGAACAGATTGAACCAGTAAGGGAACTGCTATGCGGTAAATCGCTGAACTAGAAATACTAGCCAAATCTCTCAAAATGATTGTTTTAAGAGAGAGGAACCGCTGGAGAAGGTAGTTCTAGATATATTGTCTGAAGAAATAAATAGCTAGAAGACATTTGGTCATAGATCTGTCCGACGTGGGGAAAAATACTTGAAAATAAGCATCGACAAAAACATCTGCTAACGATAGATACCAGATACCGCATCAAAATTAAAGTCTGGTTGTCGAAAGAAAATGGACGCCAGCAACTCTAAAAACTATTTCAAGTTAAATAATAATGGACGTGAACAAGGCAACATTATTCCCACGATATCATCTATAATATGACTGAAATAACTTTCACTACTAAAATTAGATTCTTGCAGAAAATGAATTCTGAAAGTTTTCGAAATGTTGATAGACCTCGGGAATTAATTGTTTCAAAGAAAACGTGAAGGCTTAATGGGGAAATAGGAAAAATGTTTAATAAACAAAGGGAATAAAAATATAGTGTATAAGCGTATTTATTTACACACACACACACACACACACACACACACACACACACACA
>NC_068987.1:85518710-85521889 GCF_001194135.2 Octopus bimaculoides
GTGTGTGTGTGTGTGTGTGTGTGTGTGAATGTAAGTATAAAGGTATAGATATATATACATATGTACATATATTGGCTAAACTGGCAATATGACCATCCCCAAGTACAACAACATATATATATATATATATATATATATATACATATATATATGTGTGTATATAAATATATATATATACATACATACAAATGTGTACATATATATGTATGTATGTATGTATGTAGATAGATAGATAGATAGATAGATAGATAGTACCTCACTTTTCAAGTTTGTCTTTAGTTATGCAGCAAACCTTTTAGCAATTCCATTTTAGGTTCCTAGAATTCTTTGAAGACTCGCCATGGAAAAGTTGCATTAATATTTATAAGTATTTGTACGTGATAAGGAGAAAAGTGTGAGATTCCGGCCTTCTCCTGAACGCTCCTTATAATGAGGCGGAGAAGATTTCCGTCACCATTTTGTAACAAACTATTAGTTACAGTTGAATCAACATTCACATTAATTTACTTTGGTTTTGTTCTTATATAACCCCTGGATTACTTTGAAATTCGTGCACCAGATTTGAAACCAGAATCTTCAAGCCAGTCATGTAATATGTTATAAAGTTTTGCTTTCTTATGTTTTATATATATTTTAGTGTCTAGCTATGATCGGTGGGAATGTGAAGCCTGTGCGCTACTCATATGCGTAACCATCGGTACCATATCAATGGTGGTACGCTTTGTCCAAAGCTGATAGTCATAAATGTAAGCGAACGATCGGTGGGTTATAAGTTGGAAACGCTGAGTTTAGTAGATATAAGACGATAAAGAATGGTAGCACTGTAACCATGATGAATGCTCGAAAGATGAAGATGGTGAAGAAGAATATACGAAGGAGGACGAGGACGAGAAGAAGAAGAAGAAGAAGAAGAAGAAGAAGAAGAAGAAGAAGAAGAAGAAGAAGAAGAAGAAGAAGAAGAAGAAGAAGAAGAAGAAGAAGAAGAAGTCTTTCTACTAAAGGCACAGGAAGTATGTTGATGACATTAATCCAGTACTTAACTGATACTTAATTTATCGACTCCGAAAGGATGAACGACAAGGCCGACCATGGCAGAATTTGAACGCAGAACATAAAGACGGGTGAAATACCGCTAAGCATTTTGCCCGACGTGCTGACAGTTCTTCCAATTCGACACCTTAATAAATAATAATAATAATAATAATAAGAATAATAATAATAACAATAATATACCCAAGGCACACAGAGCTGCGCTCGGTAGTGAAGTGAAAGCACTTTATAAAAATAAGACTACTGAATAATAATAATAGTAATAATAATAATAATAATAATAATAATAATAATAATAATAATAATAATAGTATACGAATGTCATGCCCGAATAGCTGCACAAATCAAGACATTGTTAAATGCCGATCAAATAACACTAGAGTGGTTGACAATGGATAGGACAGTGCTGTGCTTGAAAAACATCGAAAAAGGCTTTTCGGTAGAGAATTACAGGCCGATATCATGCTTGCCACTTATGTGAAAATTATTGACTGGAATAGTCGCAGAGTCAATGTACGGACATCTGGAAAAAATGGTGTCTTGCTACAGGTGCAGAAGGGTTGTAAGCGTAAGTGCAGAGGTACCAAGGATCAACACCTGGTAGACAAAATTGTACTAAGACTTCAAGACGAGGAAAACTAACTTAGCCATGTCATGGATCGATAATCGTAAGGCGTACGATATGGACCCACATTCTTGGATTATAGAATGTATGAACCTATTTGGTATTGTATCGAATTTTGGGTGATTGCTTGGAAAAAGTATGGCGAACTGGGGGACGGAACTGAGAGCATATGGAAGAAGTTTAGGGACAATAGAAATCAGGAGGGGGGACTGTTTGTCCCTACTAATCTTTTTACTGTGCATTATACCACTAGCACTGATTCTGGCTGGGTATGTATTCAAGAGCCGCCAACAAAATGTCAACCACTTGTTATTCATGGATGACCTCAAACTTTATGGTAAACATGAAGCCCAAGTCAGTTCCCTCGTTGATACGGTGTATACTTTCAGTGCTGATATCAGAATGGAGTTCCGACTGAAAAAGTGTGGTGTGTTAGTCTTGAAGAGAGGCAAAATCAAACGTATGGACGGGCTAGAGATACCGTCGGGGGAGGTTGTGAAGCAGATAGAAGAGACATGTTATAAGTACTTGGGGATATTGGAAATGGATGAATTGATGGAGAATGAAATGACAGAAAAATTTAAGGTGAAGTACTTGCGCAGACTGAGACTGATTCTTAAGTCGAAATTAAACGGACGGAATAAGAGTGAAGCTATCAACACCTGGGCGGTTTCACTCCTTAGATAGGGAGCAGTGGTAATCGCATGGACAGTAGACAAGATAAACAGCTTAAACAGAAAGACAAGGAAGTTGCTAACTAGATATGGATCACTCCACCCAAAAACTGACACAGACAGACTGTATGCACCAAGAAAAAGAGGAGGAAGAAGACTTATTGGATGCGAACACAGCATTAGAGCAAAAGAAAACAACATAGCATGGCATGTAAAAAAATGCCACAGAACCGCTATTATTAATTATTAGAAGTAAGAAGGTCAGGCTTGTGTGGGATGAAGGACTGCAAAGATAAAGCATTGTACAAGAACTTGAGAATGAATGAAACAGAAAATAGGTGGATAAAGAAAAGAATGCATGGACAATTACATAGGGATGTTGAAGAAAGACAGACAGAGAAAAAAGATGACTGTGGATGACTAAAAGTGATTTAAAACCGGAAATGGAGTCGATAGATATAGCAGGTTAGCTTGGGAGGTTAAGCAGTTATGGTCGCTGAAAAAGGTGGTGGTAGTACCAATAATTGTCGGAGCCCTGGGAACAGTGAGTTAAAATATTGAGAAGTGCATGGAACAAATAGGGGTTGCAAATATACTTCACGATGTATGTATATATATTTATATGTATATATATATGCATATATATATATATAGAAAGTTAAGGAAGTGATGTTTAAATTCTCAATCGCAGAATAATGCTAATAATATAGCCTGAACAGGATAAACTATCCCTATTTTTGCAGAGAAAAGTGTAGGTGGCCAGCTGTGGACTCGAACTCACATCCCCGTCATTACATGTGACGATGCTTTTGCCGATTAAGCTAAACTCA
>NC_068987.1:85521899-85523413 GCF_001194135.2 Octopus bimaculoides
CCTTATCACTCCTGCCATCAGAACTTTAGTGAAACAATGATTGCATGAGTTTCATGTTAGAAATATGTAACAGACAAAATGCCATTTATCACACAAAATGTTTGATGTGAAAAAAAGAAGAAAGTGAAGACAAAAAAAAAAATAATAATAAAAAATAGAAAAGCAAACTGAATGTAGCATATCGACCAAATGGATTCTTCGCAATTTTCAGAAATGATTAACATGTCGACGATCGATGGCTCAATACGAAATCATATTTTCAGTACAGTTTACATTTACTCTGTATTATGAATATTTACATGTTTTGATGGCATTACTGATCTTAATACAAAGTGACGCACGTCCTGTCGGCTGAAGTGATTTCCGAGAAACCATATATTGTGTTGTTTAACCTTTTACGCCGAAACAAAATAGAAGATAAAGGGGAAAATAATAACATTATTGGATGGTGATTATTTTTGCCATATTTTTTTGTAATAATATTTTAATTTATTTTTTCAAAAAATGAAATTTTGTTGTTTTTCTTTATAGTTTTAAACAGATAATAACTGTCACGTTTATGCTGGCCAACACCGGACTCCCGAATACGAGACTTAAGCATACAATTCATAACGAATAGTATTGTGATTACGCAAAGGATGTTGCTGCTGCTGCTGCTACTGCTGCTGCTACAGCTACTGATAAGTTGTGGTGAGCTAATCAGCTAATCTTATAATGAGATGGTGACACTAACAAAGCAGATGTTGAGGGAGTTGATGTAATATTTATGGTGAAAATTTCTAACCAGATCTATGACTCGGCAGACTCCGGATCATAAGCATGATTGTATTTTTTCCGGCTATTTACCATATGAGTTAAAATTCAGACGACTTCAACATTGTTTTTCTACCTCATTGAGTCGATAAACTTAAGTATCCCTCAAATGTTGGTATCTTGTACCCATCTAAAAAAAAAAAAAAACCCATCAATATCATATTTATGTATAACGCAGGCAATCTCTGATTGTCTGTTTGTCTGTGTGTCACTCTCTCTCACTAAGAATGTAGACTTTTCTCCCGAAATTAGGGTGCGCCTAACGTGTGCGTTTTTCTATGTCATTAAATACGGTATTTTACTGTTAAACTGCCCTGTGAATCCCTCTGTAAATAAGTTTTACATTTTAGGAAAAGCTTACTAGCCAGCCATTTTGCGGCAAAGGAAATGTTGATGCTCTTTTCCTCTTATATTGGTTTTAGTCATTTGACTGCAGCCAGGCAGGAGAACAGCGTTTAAGTCAAACAAATCGACCCCAGGACTCATTCTTTGTAAGCCCAGTAATTATTCTATTGAGTTCTTTTGCCGAACTGCTATGTTAGAGGGAAGTAAACACACCAGCATCGGTTATCAAGCGATGTTGGGGGGTCAAAAACAGAGACACACATACGCACACTCTCACATACATATATACATACATACATACATATATATATATATATATATATAAATATATATATATATATATATATATATATATA
>NC_068987.1:85523552-85528004 GCF_001194135.2 Octopus bimaculoides
TATATATATAATATATATATATATATATATATATACGACGGGTTTCTTTAAATTTCCGCCTACCAAATCCACTGTGAAAGCTTTGCTCGGTTCGAAGTAATAACAGAAGATACTTGCCCAAGGTACCACGCAGTGGGGCTGAACCTGGAACCATATAGTCGGTAAGCAAGCTACTTACCACACTTCCACTCCTACGCCTATTCGATATTTTGTAAAGGCCTCCAGTTGTGGCGGGAAGAAGGACGGAAGTCATCTTACAGTAAAGATCCTGCCCAAATCTCTCATCTTTTGTCTCTTGCCTCAGCCATTGGATGGCGATTATGCTAGAACATCTCCTTCAATGATTTTTAGTCAAACAGATCGTCCCCAGCACTCAAATTTATGTCTTTTCCTCTTGCCGAACTGTTAGGTTACGGGAATATAAACAGAACAACACCAGTTATCAAGCAATAGGAGTAGCAAATTCAGGTATAGAGACACACACATACATACGCGCGTGTGCGCGACTCATACATACACATATGTTATAAGCGATGAGTTTTCACAAAATTTCCGTTCACGAAATCACTCACAAAACATTGGTCGACTCTATATTATAGTAGAAGACTCTTGACGAAGATGCCGAGCATAGGGGCTGGACCCAGAACCATGTGGTTTCAAAACAAGATTCTCAGCCACTAAGCCAAAAGCAATCCATTACACCTTGGATGTGTGATAATGATTACACAGCATTTCACCACTGTACTGCAGGTGTAAAAATATGTCGAAACAGTTGCCGTTCATTGCATTATCAACCATTTATCTATATACGCATGCATGTATATACCGTTGATATTATGTCAAACTATCGTATGTCCAAACGTGGCCAAATGCGTTTTTTGCAGTATCGATTGTTACTTGCAATAGCCGGTTCTTTTCGTCACACTATCGTAGCTCCAGCTGCTTCAGATGCCAAGATATCATAAATTGTCAATAACGGTTTTGCTATGGAATGGGAAAACTATTTTTCGTTTTCTGAAAAAGTAACGTCTTGGATTTACGGCACTTTTACATAATAGCAATGATATATATGTGTATGAGTGTTCGGTGCGTGAGTGTTTTTATGCGTGTATGTATATATGTACATACCCACACAGAGACACACGTATATATACACAAATGCATACATATATAAAGACTTACGCAAACACTTTATGTGCGTTTCAGTTTTCGTCTTCTATGTCTGCTCGGTGAAAAGAAAATATAGTCTTTCTACAAAGTGCTAATTAGGAATGCATTTGCGGAAGTAATTTTATCTAATAAAGAAACCGAGAATATAATGGCTCTTTTAAGAATGTAATATTTTCACAGATATCTTTTATTCTCTATACATCCAATATATTTCGAGTTCCATGTCTGTATAAAAAGAAAGCTTACTTTCAATCCGTGAGTTTGAAATAACGTTATAAATAATCTATGTAGAGAAAACATTGCCATGCCGTTCAATATATTTTACGAGAGTTAATATAAGAAATCATATACAGATACGATGAATAAGTGATTCAGGATATATACTGCAAACGATTATAAATGTGTCGTGTGTGTATGTGAGTGTAATACTTATTAGGTACATAAATCTTGTCTAAGTCTTTTCTTTACTCCATGTATTTTTCTCTTCCTTTCTTTTGTATTGTTTGGGACAACAGCCAAAAATAAAAATAAAAAATAAAAAATAAACTTCCTTGCTTTTTATATTTCTGTTTTCGTCGTTTCAGCAATATTACGATTATAATCCGGCGAATGGATAAGTTCTTAGTCTGGCGTATTAAATGGTTTGCGAAAGTAAGCTACGTGCTATTACTTTCTAAGTTCAAATTCTACTGTGGTCGGCTTTGCCTTTCATCCTATGCCAAATCGATAAAATAAAGTATCAATCAACTAATGTGTTCGAATTAATCGATTGTTCCGCCCCTCCGCCTGATAATTTATCGCTCTCTGCCAGGATTATTAATTCTTCACTGAGTCAGTTGTGCTCAATTTTTACTGAACTATTTATATCTTTTGAAGTATATTACATTTTATTGTTTCAAAAGCGCAGGAGTGGCTCTGTGGTAAGTAGCTTGCTTACCAACCACATGGTTCTGGGTTCAGTCCCACTACGTGGCAACTTGGGCAAGTGTTTTCTACTATAGCCTTGGGCCGACCAAAGCCTTGTGAGTGGATTTCATAGACGGAAACTGAAAGAAGCCTGTCGTATGTATATATGTGTGTGCGTCTGTGTGCGTTTGTGTGTGTATTTGTGTATCTGTGTTTATCTCCCCAACATCGCTTGACAACCAATGTTGGTATGTTTACATCCCCGTAACGTAGCGGTTCGGCAAAATTGACCGATAGAATAAGTACTAGGCATACAAAGAATAAGTCCTGGGGTCGATTTGTTCGACTAAAGGCAGCGCTCCAGCATGGCAGCAGTCAAATGACTGAAACAAGTAAAAGTATTAAAGAATATTGAAGATCATTTTTATTTTTCGTGGATTATCTCTCCCTTCTAAGCACTTAATTTATCATAATAATAAATAAATATATCAATATTCTTTTCTAATAGAGGAACAAGACCTGAAATTTTAAGGAATGGGGCTAGTCGATTATGTCGACCACAGTACTTGACTGGTATTTATTTGCTTAAATGGCACTTATTTTATCGACGTCGAAAGGACGAAAGGCAAAGTTGATCTCAGCGGAACTCAGAGCGTAAAATCGTTTCCAGATGTTGGCGCAATACAAGCGATTTGAAAGGGATTGGGGAAGTTGATTACATTGACTCCAGTACATTACTGGTACGTTATGTTATCAACCACGAAATGATGAGAACTAAGAACATGAAGAGCTAGAAGAAATGCCTCTAAGCATTTTGTCCGACACACTTAAGTTCAAACAACTCAAGTTTAGAAATGGATACTGAAGTAGTAATATTCCCCAGCATACAATCTATTGTATGGGAGGAGTATGAAGGCAATATTTCAATCTATATGAGCAATAAAGTTAGAAATAATAATAATGATAATAATGCAGTAAGTATCGGCAGGATGTATAACAGGAATACCAACAGTAATAATATAAACATGAAAAGCAACAGTACTACTAACACGGTCAAATATCCCAGAGGAGTTCGTTCTACAGCCAAAAGTTAATGAGAGTCTGTTTCCGATATGGAAGGCAATTTTGCTGCATTTGCAAATGTGATGCCTTGGTTCGTTAAAAGACTACCTATCTCTAACACGTTCAGGAAGTTTGCAGTTCATTTATTGCAATTATATATAAAAATATTTTTACCTTCATAGCTTAATTTGATTTCGCGGACAAAGGAGCGGATATCACCTGATGAAATGGCGTGGTTATGCAATAATGTGAAGTTACGTGATATTGAATAAGCTTTGTTGAATAAATAAGTATTGAAGCGCGTATTGTGACCTTTCGAGCAGTCAGTTTTTATTTCTTTACTATACTTCTGTGTGTGTGTGTGTGTGTGTGTGTGTGTGTGTGTGTGTGTGTGTGTGTGTGTGTGTATTCATTCACGCGCAAACATCTATACACACATTGCATGTATAGGTTTCCGTGTGCATTCGCATATGTGTGTCTGTGAGTGTGTGTGTGTTTGTGCTAAATTATGTTATCATTCTATCTAGTGAGT
The DNA here is from genome assembly GCF_001194135.2 of Octopus bimaculoides. NCBI lineage: Eukaryota > Metazoa > Mollusca > Cephalopoda > Octopoda > Octopodidae > Octopus > Octopus bimaculoides. The sequence goes on from NC_068987.1 coordinate 85,527,223, forward strand.
TCGGTCGTCATCTTCCATACTGTTTAGAAGATAAAAACCTTCTACAAAAGTATCAAATACCAAAAGATAAAGAAACAAATTTTACCAATCATTTCTTTGCTGTAATCGTTCTTCTTAATTTGTTTTGTTTTACCTTACTGCATATTCTATTCTAGCCGCTATCTTCTTCTTCTTCTTCTTCTTCTTCTTCTTCTTCTTCTTCTTCTTCTTATTATTATTATTATTATTATTATTATTATTATTATTATTATTATTATTATTATTATCATTATTATTATTATTATTATTATTATTATTATTATTATCATTATTATTATTATTATTATTATTATTATTATTACTATGATTATTATATTGCCTTTGCACAGCTTCTAACGCTGAAGATGTACTATACTGTCAGCTGTTCACTACCAGTGAACTAAGCACCTTCCGGAATATTCGAGCGGTTCCAACCAGTGCTGTTTTCTGCAAGTGCTCCACCCTTACTGCAGCCCCTATTTGTTCCACGTACTCCTCGAGATTTTTGCTCACTGTTCCCAGGGCTCCGACAATTATTGGCACTACTACCACCTTTTTCATCGACCACCACTGCTTACCCTCCCAAGCTAACCTCTCATATCTCTCCACTTTTCTTTCTTCCTTATCGTATACCTTGTTGTTAGCTGGGCATGCTATATCTATGATCCAGCATAGTTTGTTTTCTTTCTCAATTAAGACTATGTCCGGCTTCCTATTCTCTATCTCATGGTCGCATTGAATCATAAAATCCCATAGGATCTTTG
>NC_068987.1:85529095-85529633 GCF_001194135.2 Octopus bimaculoides
ATCATATTAATAATAATAATGGTACTACTACTACTACTAATAATTAAAAAAATAATGATAGATAATAAATAATAATAATAATAATAATAATAATAATAATAATAAATAATAATAATGATAAATAATAACTAATGATGATAATACACGAAGATGATGATGATGATGATGATGACGACGACGACGACGATCAGAAACGGCAAGAAGAACAACAAAAGTAGCAATTGTAATAATAATAAAAATGGTATAGGGACTTAGTCACTTCTGACTTACAGTTTGGAGGGCTTGATACGGCAGATTTGTTGATTCGCTTTCTTTACTGTCGTGTCAATACACATATACACACACACACACACACACACACACATATATATATCTCTGTGTGTGCGCGCGCATACATGTTATTACTATTATTATTATTATTATTATTGTTATTATTATTATTATTATTATTATTATTATTATTATTATTATTATTATTGTTCAGTAGTTTTATTTTTATAACGTGCTTTCACTTCACTACCGAGCGCAGCTCTGTGCG
>NC_068987.1:85529907-85534614 GCF_001194135.2 Octopus bimaculoides
TATATATATATATATATATAAACAAATAATAAATGAGTATATGCATATATACGTACAGGTATGTGCATACCTACGTCTACCTGTATATATAGGTGCATATCTGGGTACAGGACATTGCAAACAAAACGTAAACAAGAAAATAATAATAGCCAGAGTACAGAAAACACACATGCCACATAGAGAACATTTTCCTTCATCAGCTACCCCCGTTTTAACACCGGCGTTTCGAACAGTTGGGCAATACATATGTATGTATGTTTATATATATATGTATAAATACATATGCATATATATACTCACACATACACACACATACATATGTAAATGTATTCCAAATTATAAGAGAAAGAGTTACATCTTTAATGATCAGTTTTACAACTGTTTCTGTACCAACTCTGCTTTCATCGCCAGTTTACGCAAACATTCGATGTGAAAATTTACGTATTTTTTGTGATTTTAGATATAAGTGTGGCACTCCATCAGACTTACATCAAAAGTTCCTTTTACACTGTGCATCTTTCAGACTTCGTGTTTTTGGTTATATGGGGAGGAAACAGAAAGTAAATATTTAAAAGTAAATAGAAGCTTCTTTATTTCATTACATTTGCCATAAAGGCATAATACAGATGGAAGTTTGCGGGCTGGACACAGACACAATAATGATGATGGAATGAAAAATGAGATGGTTGGTGGGGGAAGCAGCCAACGCCATAGAAACCGGGAAACCGGGCCCATGAGCCTGGCTAGGCTTTAAAAGGGCGCATAAGAAGATGATTAAAAAGGTCGTCAAAGAACATTCTAAAAGCTTTCCAACTATAACCACTTCAAAATGTAGATAAGTAGGATATTAAGTCTTTCTTTAGGTGCCGTGTCCAGAATGTAGGGTATAGGGGATCAAATCCTGCCATAATTCTCTCTCTCTCTCTCTCTTTTTTTTTTTTTTGCTTTCTGCAACAGTTCTACTTTTCGATATCATCCATATCATCTTTCACCTTCGCTTCTTTCTTTTTTCTTCAGTCTTTCCGGTCATAGCTAAATTCCTCAGGCCCTCTTTCTTCATCACGTGACCGAGAAATCTTAGTTGCTTGGTCCTTGTATCTCGAAGGAGTTACGCATTTACCGCGACCCGAATCATCGCTTCTGAACTGGACACTTTGTCCATGCCATCCTCAATTATATACGTCATTGGAAGCAGTGCTGGGGCCCAGGACATATGAAAATAAGAACTAGAACAAAAAATAGATAATAATCCGTGAGATCACCTTTTACACGCTGTCCTAAAGATACCCTAATAATTCAGGTACAGATTCTATAGAAAACATTTTCCATTCAGTAACACAACTCACTTAGCAGCGATCCTAAACAATTGCTTGCCAATAACAAAACTTTAAAGCAAAACATTAAAATAGCACAAGAAATAAAGAAAAGAAAACCGACACACAGAAAGCAAATTGGATCTAACACGCATATTGACGCATATACACAAAAACATAGGCATAAATTCGCATACAGAGAGGCACGCACTTTTCTACTTCATCACAAATCGATATTGTACATTGCTGACAAATACAGAGCGGAACCTAATGGTGCAGTTGAAAAATTCCGCTTAAAACTACTGGAAACATGAAAATAATGATAATGATATTAACAGCCTGATAATCTTAGCCATGCATCAATGCTCCGGTACACTTCTTTAGTTATTGTTCCTCATTTAGACGTTTTTTTTTGTTTTTTTTTGCTGAGATTCATCAGTCATCATCGTCTTCCTCCTCCTCCTCCTCATCATCATCATCATCATCGTCGTCGTTGTCATCGCCGTCGTCTTCAGTTACACGGAAGACTACAACAGCAGTAACGTTTTGAGCATCATCAACGTCGTTAAATTCTTTTAAATTACATACAACCTCAATTAGTATAAAATACATGTGTTTGTATCGTATGGTAAGTATGTGTGTATATATGCATATACAGACACACATTAATACCTATATATACGTATCGTTACTATTATGTCAAACTGTCGTATGTCAAAATTTGGCCAGATGCGTTTGTTTTTTCAATATTTATTTTTGTTTGCAATAGCCGGTTCTTTTGGTCAAACTATCGTATCTCCAGCTGCTTTCAATGCCAAGATATCAAACATTGTCAAAGGGTAGTACAACGGTTTTACTATGGAATGGTGAAATTATTTTTTCGCTTTCTGAAAAAGTAACGTTTAGGACTTGCTTAATAGCAACTTTATATATTTATATATATACATATTTATACATATGTATTTATACATACGAGGGGTGTATGAAAGATTTTGAACCTTGAAATCTTGTACCTTCATCAGAAGTCTTGTACCATGTTTTGCTTTTTTGAGGCTCAAGACTTTTCATACACCCCCTCGTATATATGTATACATACATATATACTTAAATATGTGTGTATGTGTGACTGTGTGTATGTACTTCTATACACGCATACGTATATACATAAACACAAATATATATCGTAAATATTACTGTGGTGAGAAATTGTCTGTCGATTGTTTTTATATCTTGAAATTTTCAATAATACGGCAATCCCTCGATTATCGCGTGTGTTACGTTCCAAAAATCTCCCACATATCTAAAAACATATAAGTACCTATCGGTCACAGAGACCTGCGATATACTGAGGAGTCGCGATATAAATTTACATAAACTATATATGCACATATTGGTACAGGACGTCACCAACAGTAAACAACATGAAACACGAAAACAAATGAGTTGAATACGCAAGCAACGAGAGAAAAAAATGGAAAACAGGACAAGTAATAAAGAGAACGACCCTTCATCAGTTGTCAGCTGTCTATCTACTCCTCATTTCGAGCATTCAAACGACAATATGAGTCTTCGAAGACAGTTGCTCCGATAAATACCAAAATAAAATTTTGGATTTACGGAGGATCAAAGTTGGGAACAAAAACAGAACAGTGGAGATATACAGGGAAACCGAAAGAAAACAAATATGGAGGGTCGTTAGACCAGAACGAAGAGAAAATAGTGAACGCTGGGAGAAATATTTTCTTTGAAAAGAGAAAAGATAGAAGAGAGAGCTATAAGACGTCCAGTCCTTAGAACGTCTGTGCAAGAAAAGAAAGATAGTTGCATGAGGAAAATAAAAGATGGACGAGGGTCAAGTGTGAGCAACGAAAGAGGGAGAGAAGAAAAAAGAGAAAAAGGAGGAAAGAGAGAGAGAGAGAGAGAGAGAGAGAGAGAGAGAGAGAGAGAGAGAGAGAGAGAGAGAGAGAGAGAGAGAGAGAAAACGGTGAAAGGGAGAAAATGGAATTAGAGAAGGGTGGAGTAGAAAACAGTATAGAGTAGAGTCGCATATATATATATATATATATATGGGAGAATTTACGAAAAAAAAATAACAACAGACGAGGACAGGTGGTGTAAACAACAAAAGAATGTATTAGTATAACGCTCGGGAATACAGAAAGTCTTTAATGTTTCGAGCTACTCTCTTCAACAGAAAGAATACGGAGAAAACAAGGAGAAAACACGGAGAAAAAAAATTGAATGTTTTGTCAGCGGTCATATATATATATATGTACGTGTGTGTGCTTGTGCATGTGTGTGTGTGTGAATATATATGTGCATGTGTGTGTTTGTGTACGTATGCATGTATGTGTATATGCATGTGTATGTGAGAGTGAATACATATCTGCATGTGTATACGTAAAGTAATGTTTTGCTTCTCATTCCTCCTTACCATCGATTTAGCCTTTGCTCCGTTCTTGGAACTCTATGGCTCTTAACACAGAAATCTATGGCGCTATGCCAATGTAACAACATGCCGTTATCATATTGAACTTGTCCAGTAAATATCTGTTTGAAATATTCCTGCTATTCCCGGAGATCTGGAATCCCTATGAATTTCCGTTGAAGTTATTTATCTACGGAATATCAGACAAAGGTATAAATAATCCTTACAAATTCACTTTATAACTACCTCTTATTAATGTTGTTCCTTGTATTTAGTCAAAATATGAAAGAATTTCGGGTGCAGATATACTCAGGACATGGCTTTAGGCCGAGGCCTTGGTGTATGGCAAGAAATTAGCTTCCCAAACGAATGGTATTCCATTCAGTCTCCTATAGAGCCGGGCCGACCAGTACTTGGTAGACAGAGACTCAATGAAACACCATCATATATATATATTGTATATATATATATATATATGTATATATATATGAATATACATATATATATACACCCACACGTATGTATATACATGTATATACATATACATAAGCATATATATGCATATGCATTTATATGTACACACACACACATACACACGCACGCACACACACATATATGTGTGAGTGTGAGGCGCAATGGCCCAGTGCTAATGGCAGCGGACTCGCGGTAGTAGGATCGTGGTTTCGATTCCCAGACCGGGCATTTTGAGACACCTGCAGGTGTACTCTTTCACTACAAATTTCTCTCAATTTTTCTTCTTGTCTCTGTTGTAACTGTATTTCAAAGAGCCAGCCATGTCACACTCTGTGTCACGCTGAATATCCCCGAGAACTACGTTAAGGGTACACGTGTCTGTGGAGTGCTCAGCCACTTGCACGTTAATTTCACGAGCAGGCTGTTCCGTTGATCGGATCAGCTGGGACCCTCGTCGTCTTAACCGACGGAGTGCCACGTAATATATATATA
>NC_068987.1:85534793-85537822 GCF_001194135.2 Octopus bimaculoides
GTACTGGTTTGTTTATGTACACTTCACTAAAACTTCAATACAAAAGCACTATGGTCTTCTAAAAATATATATGGAGTCGATTTGTTCGACTACACGTTTCAAGGCGATATTCCAGCATGGCCGCAGTTCAATGACTGAAACAAATGAAAAAAAATGATAGATAAAAGAACACGAAGCATCATCATTCAAAATGATTGATAGTTTATAGATAGAGTTATGACTAAGCCCCATTGTGATCACTCATCCTGTTAGATATAATGTATTGCAATATATACGATTTATTTAAAAGAAAGAAAGAAAGAAAGAAAGAAAGAAAGAAAGAAAGAAAGAAAGAATGAAAGGTAATAGGAAGTTGAAATAGTGTTTGGGCCCAAACAGCAGGAGCAGTAATAATTATTTGGTGAGATAGTCTCCATTTAGATACTTGTACTGCAAAAATATCAGCCAAAGTCCTCTCGAATCACAATCTACAGCTGTTACAAAAGATTACAAAAAAGAATACAAAATTTATACAAAATTAATTAGAAATAAAACGGAAAAGTCATATTACAGTTTTTAGCTAATCAACATATTGGATAAATTTAATTCATAATAAAAATGGCTGTGTTTGATCAAGTAACAAAACCAACTACAACAACATCAACAATCCAATATATTGGTTTTCCGATTGATTTTCTTTTCACTTGTTACAAACTCTTATATTTAACCCTTTGCCTGTCCAAAGCATTTGCAGAAGTTAATCTTGAACGTCCATGCTTGTTTTCTAACTTTTGGTTATGCCTTGTTTCATACGCTCCGAGTAATATAATGCTTTCCTTCATAATTCCCATGATATTCTAGTGATTGCAAAAAAAAAAAAAAAAATTGTTAGTGTATCATATGTTATGTATGGATACCAGGGAAGTATGTCATTTGTGCTGCACAGGACAGGCAAAAACTTAGCGAACGCTTTTCATTCATACATATATATAATTGTAAAATGTACTCTTTTTTTTTACGATAAAGTAGGAAGGAAGAAATATGAGTTTGCATAGAGTTTGTGGTCATCCTATGAATAGCCTTGCTATACAACTCATGCAGCGTTTGATACAAAGATAATAATAGAATTACCCAATGCTCCACTAATACAACAGTTAAATATGGTATCACAGATTCCACTCATAACCTCACTCACAAAAATTTCGCCTGTTCAAACGTAGCTTTAAACAGAGAAACTTAAAGCACAACAAACTACAAACACAGACTCGTCAAAGATATGCCGTCACATCCTTCGACTTTTCTGTTTTGGATTCCGATCCATGAAGCTTACTAGCTTCGAGCCTCCTCACTTCCGACTAACCTGCCTCAATCCTCTCTTCACTTTCGTCATTCTAATTGTGTGCGTTGCGTAACGTTGGCATCGCACTAACGATATCCCAAAGTATTTTTTCTAACACATTCATCTCTCTGTAATTCACTAAATGCTCAGAATATTTCATTTTTCTTAAATTTATTTATTAATTGGTTGCAAGACTCCTGATGTGTACTCCTGTAAAGACATATTTTGTTGTTTCCGGTGACAAACACACACACTGATTCTATTTCACTTCTGTATTATTTATATATCAATGGCTTAATTATTTGAGTAATTTACTGATCGTTTGTTGGATTAATCGTTCGGTTAATCAATAACTTAAGCGAACAATCACTTAAATTTGACACAGTTCTAACTGTACGATAAGTCAAACAATGCATTATTTCATTGGTTAAACCATTAAACAACTGAAAAATAAATAACAAGCGCACTCGTGAATATGAGGTCAGAAGTTTATTTCTCAACCACATGGTTTCGGTTTCAGTCTCACTGCGTGGCACCTTGAGCAAGTGTTTCTATTATAGCCTCGCGCTGAATAAAGCCTTGTGAGAGCATTTGGTAGACGGAAAATGAAAGAAACCCGTCGTATATGTATGTGTGTGTATGTGTTTGCGTGTCTGTGTGTGTGTGTGAGTATGAGCGTGTGTATGAATATATGTGTGTCTTTGTCCCTGTGTACACGTACCCATAACCTAGCAGCTCATCAAAGTAACCGATAGAATAAGTGTCAGTCTTTAAAAAAAGAAATAAGTGCTGGCGTTTAATAGATCGACTAAAATTCTTCAAAGCCGTGCCCCAGCATGGCTGCAGCCCAATGATTGAAACAAGTAAAAAGCCAAAGAAAAGAAAAGATTCGCTCAAAGTAGACTTGCATTGAAGAAAGCGTGTCTTGGATAAAGTTGCAAATGGCGACGAAAAGATTTTTACAAACCTAACAGAACGATTAATCAAACAATACATTAGTTAATTGGTTAAACCGTTAACCAACTGAAAAATAAATAATAAGCAAATCACATAGAAACAGTGTGCGTGTTATTATTGTTACTATTCACTCGTCTGTGGTATTTCATTCCCTTTCAGTTCTCAACTTGAAGCTGTAGTTCAAGAAATGTAACAACTCCATCGACTACACGAGTTTCGTAGGGACAACAAGTGGTTTCTATAGACTCTCGTTCTCCAGAACAAATCATTAGAATAATATTTAGAAATAAATATTGATGGAGACTCGTTTGTTTTGCTCTTCATTTCTCCCATCTTTTATATATTCTTTTGTGTATATTTTTTTTGATTAGTTCTGTGTGCTTAAGTCAGAAAAACAGAAAAGTGAGTTATATTATGTTTCTTTTGAGGAAGCAGATCATCACTATAGAGTATGGCTTTTTTGTGGCGTTTTCGATTTGTTTTTAGTCTTCGCTTTATGATATTATGCACTATTTGGAAACACATACGCATGCATAGTATATTAAGGAGTGAAGTATTTCAAGAGAAGTATAGGAGAAGGGACAGAGAGTAGGTGGTGGAAAAAGAGAGAGAGGAAAAATACAGGAAGAAGGAAAATGAGAGGAGTGAAGGCAAGGGAGAAACCAAAATGCATAAATACTGTCGGAAAAAAGAAACATCGAAAATCCATACATACTTAATAAAATTGCCATAGTAGTTACACGTAATAAATAGA
>NC_068987.1:85538541-85539801 GCF_001194135.2 Octopus bimaculoides
TGTATGTATGTATGTATATTCGTATATACACATATGTACAATTCTCATACACACATGTACAACAGCTTGTGAATTGACTGTCTGTATATACATACGTATGTAAAGAACATTTTTACAAATTGTACTTATATTATTCTTTTCACACTCTGTGTCTGAGCGTCTCTATCTCCACCTCTGTCCCCCTCTCTCTCTTATTATATCCATTTCCTTTGCTCCCTATGTCCACTTCTCTCTTTTCCCCCCTCTCTCTCTTTCTTTCTATATTTTATTTTCCCTGCTATCATTATTTTCATGCTTTTGTTTTTTTTATTCTATGTTTTTTTTTAAAATTCATTCTTAACCCAGCTTTCCTTCTCTTTTGGTTTCATTCGTTTGTATTATTATCACATTCTCCATTTTTTTCTCTTCTTCACGCATATACTCTCGCACACTAACACACACTAACACACACTAACTCACACACACACACACACACACACACACACACACACATACACACACACACACAAACTAACTCACACGCTCACACATTTCTTATCCGTTTCATAGGCTCGCATCGTGTACAGGAAAGTTGACATAGAGTGATAAATCAAATTAATACATTTTATTAAACACAAACAAAAGAAGAAAACACGCACATAAACACACACGTCACAAAACGTAATAATAATAATAATAATAATAATAATAATAATAATAATAATAATAATAATAATAATAATAATAATAACTATAATGATAGTAATGATAATAATAATAATAATAATAATAATAATAATAATAATAATAATAATAATAATAATAATAATAAAAAAAATAATAATAATAATCAGTTAATTTATTACTTTATTTATATCGTATATACAATATCTACATATGTACGCATAAGTGTATGTTTATATAAACATATATATATGTGTATATATATATATATATATACATATATACATACATATATATATATATATATATATATATTAAACAAAGACACACATGCGCATATGTATTATACACATGTATGTCTATAAATGTATGTTTAAATATATATATATAAATATATATATATATATACATATATATATATATATATGTAAGTATATGATTATACATATATATACATATAGATTATACATATATATATACATATATATACACATATATATATATCACATATGTATATGTATATATATATATATGTATATGTATATATATATATATATATATATATATATATATATATATATATATATATATATATAT
>NC_068987.1:85539815-85542582 GCF_001194135.2 Octopus bimaculoides
TATTCAGAGAAATGAAGACAAATATGCAGAAAGATATAAAAAAACAAAATGAAAAACACATGGAAAATGGAATGGTAGAGGAAAGACTAAAGCAATAGATGAATTTATATATACATACGTACAAACATACATACATACATATATATATATATATATATATATATATATGTGTGTGTGTGTGTGTGTGTGTGTGTGTGTGTGTGTGTGTATTTATATACGTTAAGCATCGCCGCCCTCTCTCCTCTCTAACAAAACGAGAAATAAGAAAAAGGCAATGAAAAATGCAATATATATATAGCTGAAAAGAGATTGGAATGATAAAACAAAACAGCAAAAACAACAACAACCATGACTACAACTGCAACAACTATATTGCAAATAATAACAACTAAAACAACAACCAAATGCTTTCTAATGCTTCTTTGTTAGAAATCGATATTTTCATTTATAATGATATTTATCCATTTTTAAAACTATATATTTTTCTTCTTGTTCATTCTATATAAACATCAATCAACGGACGATTCTATGATATACAGTTCCTGTGCATATATCTATTCATATATGTGTGCGTGTGTGCGTTTATGTGCTTCTGTGTATGTGTGTGTATATGTATGTATAATGGTATACATATATGTGTTTGAGACAACATATATATGATATATATATATATATATGCATACACACACACATATATATACATGTATATATATATATACATATATATATGTATATATATATATATATATATATATGTGTGTGTGCGTGTTTGTCCATATGTGTGTATAGATATATTCATGTACACACATACATATATATATAATATGTACAGACGCACACACATTGTGAATAAATTCCCATGTGTACATTTAATAAACTACATTCTGCTTCAATGTACACATAGAACCTTTAGTTTCATTATCTCTCTCTTTGTCTCTCTCTCTCTCTCTCGCTCTACTTTTCTCTCTCTCCCTCCCCTTCTCTCTCTGTCGCTTTCTCGCTTCTTCTCTCTGCAGGATAGACTCCAGACCAGCTTGGTTAGTTTCAACTGGTTATTGCTCTCTTGTCAACATTGTACTCGCACTCGGCCTAAACGTCTATCTTCACAGAGAGATTATAGCGGTAAGAAACTGAACTTAATGTTAATTTATCCACACATACATTTTACATGTATCAGTACATATGTACATATAAATGTATGCACGTGTATATGCATATTTATATATGTATGTATATATTCTACTTTGTATATATTCCAGTTTGCACCCGCATACACACATACATGTAGAGAGAGGTCATGAAATTTTGTATATGCTTATAAATTTACACGCGTTCACCCATGCATACACATACACAGGTATCTATGTATTTACGCAATATATCAATCATTACCCGTGGTCGAAGAGGGGCAGTATTGTTCTTAATGAAGACATATTCTTGTTCGTAAAACAATATTACATTTTTCTTTAAAAGTTATCTTTCATATAAAAGAGGGAATTGCTTCCCAACACGTTTACAGCTCTGCAGTACGTAATTAACTGTTCTAGATATTGGCGCTAGATATTAGTACAAGACAAGGCGACGTGCTGGCAGAATCGTTAACATGCCGGACAAGATGCTTCGCAGCATATCGTCCATCTTAATGTTCTGAGTTCAAATTCCACTGAGGTCAACTTTGCCTTTCATCTTTGAAGGTTCAATAAAATAGAACTAGTTGAGCACTGGGGTTGGTTTTTATAGATTTTAACCCCGCATTCAAAGTTGCTGGTCTTGTTAAAACAATTTGAAACCAATATTTGTATTTCCGATAAAGCAGCAAACTAACAGAATCTTTAACTCTTTGGAGGGGGTGGGGTGTTTAGCTGTATTTTGTCCATATCTATATTCCGAGTTCAAATTCTGCCAGGGTCGACTTTGCTTTCATCCTTCGGGGTCAATAAAATAAGTACTAGTTAAGCCCTGCGGTTGATGTAATCGACTTATCCCAATCCTCCTGCCAAAATTTTAAACCATTATTAGTACAATATGGAAATTCTAGTCATGTAATTCGTTAGTTTTACTAGGTTGAAGAAAAAGTTCGTGCACCGTGTTAAAATAATGATTTCTTTATGGAAGAATTTATTCAAAAACAACAACTATTTTTTAAAATAAAAACCATCATTTCTCACGAGCTTCTGCCGACGATCTGCAAGCTTTCGGATTTGTTCAAAGTACCAATCCTTCGGCGTTGAATCGAAAAATTCTTGACAGGCTTCTTCAACCTCATCAAATGACTCAAAACGACGACCTTTCATAAAGTGCTGCATTAATTGAAAGAGACCGTAGTCAGATGGAGCAACGTCTGGACTATAGACTAGATGCGGCAGAACTTCCACACCGTCCAATTTTTCAATATTATTACTGGCCTTTCTGGCGGTATGTGGCTTTGCATTGTCTTATTGAAACAAAGCACGTTTCGACGAACAGAGTGAGTCACCAGTGAACATGACACGAACTTAATGAACTCACACACCACAAAAATATATAAGAAGCATTATTTGAACACGGCACACGAACTATTTACTCAACCTAATAAATTCAAATTTCTAATGTCACCAAATATTAGGAAGAACGGATTATCTCCCTTGTAATAACTTCCACTTCAGGAAAGACACGTGCTTTGAAAACTCTGGTTTTGATTTCAAGATAACTCATTGAAACTGTTTGACTGCTGTCAATGCGTTATGTTCTATGAGTAGATGTCTCTTCTGTTCTTATACTTCGCAAA
>NC_068987.1:85543196-85544406 GCF_001194135.2 Octopus bimaculoides
CGCACTTTTGCTGTATCTCAATGCTTGTTGCCGCTCAAAAACATCCCAATCTTTAACAAACACACAATCCTTTGAGTAATTATTTTCGTTGGAATATTTCAGGCGAAGGCATGGTTGTTAGGTTAAGAAGCTTGTTTTGTAAACACTATGATACGAGTTCAGTCCCACTGCGGGGTGCTTAGGGCAAGTGCCTCCTACAATAGCCGCGGGTCGACCAGTGCTGCAAAGAAGGACAGTGAAACGTTTCAGACAAATTGGTCGTTCTGAAAGTGAGAGAGAGAGAGAGAGAGAGAGAATACAGGTCTTAACTCTAAGCTGTCCGTTTGCGGAAAGAGAGAGTGAGAGAGGTAGAGAGAATGAGTGAGTAAGAGAGAAATAAAGAGGTACTGAGGTAGTGAAAGACAGAGAGAGAGAGAGAGAGAGAGAGGTAAAGAACTAGTGTGATATGGTGTGAGTAATGTCGGAGGTGGTGAAGGCAATGTGAGAGTTTCAACATCGAGTCTAGAGTATAACGATGTGGGAAGAAGTTAAGTGTAGGAGAGAGGTGGTTAAAACAGTAACAAAACAAAGGCCCGAGGAAGTGGAACGAGCAACTCAGAGGAGGTGGACAAAGAGGCAAGAGGAAAATCCATATAAGTACAATAACAAAGCTGCAGTGATAAACATGGCGAGAGAGTTGGAATGAATTGGTCAGAGTGTCCTGAACAAAAGATTCATACAAGCTGCAGAGGAAAAGTAAATTTGAAAACTAGTAAGCTATGAGTATATTAAATTGTGATGAGTTGCAGAGCCAAAGAAGAAATACGGTGAATATGCTTGTTATTTCGGATAGTGAACATTCAACGGGTGAGAGAAAGAAAGAAAGGAATTTGTGAGGAAGGTGAAAAGAAAACCATCATATTTTCCGGCGTATGAGACGTGCATCATTATTTTAAAAGTGATCCAAAACATTGCCCTGCGCCCAAAACTACGACTGGAAGACCAAGTGTTCCTGGTCAAGGACCCGGATAAGGATACCTCTCTTTGGAGGTGACAGTGCTGCCCCGGTTCAAGAAGGTGGCTATTGGAATATCCTATGTCTGGCAACAGGACTGTACATCTTAAGACACAATCTCCCGGGGGAGATTGCGATCGATTGTATCAATTCCCAGTGATCAACTCGTGCTTATTTTATCAACCTGAAACGTAAAGTCGACCTCGATGGAATTTG
>NC_068987.1:85545008-85547072 GCF_001194135.2 Octopus bimaculoides
TTTAATAGATATATTTACCAAAATTACATAAAAAATAACTTGAAATTCTAAAGAGTAAATTTATTCAATAAAATCGCCATTAGCTTCAACCACCGCCTCCATACGACTTCGGAATCTCCTGCATCTCTTCTGGACGGTCTTCTTGTTTAAGTTGGTGAATTTTGCTATAATCCCTGCCTTCAGTTCATCTTTGTTGTTACAAGTTTTTGTTGGTCTTTCGCTCAACTGCGCCCCATTAATAATAATCAAGGGGGTTGCAGATTGAGAAGTTAGGTGGTCAGATGTTAGGAGTGACGTAGTCGCAGAAATTGTCTGACAGCTATGACTGGGTTCTCCTGCTTGTGTCTTAAGATGTACAGTCCTGTTGCCAGACATAGGATATTCCAATAGCCACCTTCTTGAACCGGGGCAGCACTGTCACCTCCAAACACTCGATGTAGGCCACTGTGTTGTGTGTGAGGCCGTGTGGGAAGATGAATGGAGGCATAACGTCGCCGTCACTAGTGATCACTCCAAACACCATGATGTACTCTCGGTACATGTTTTAGGGACACAGCAAACACTCAGATAGACACCCAAACACTCTGAAATGTTCGTATTGGAGCTTCTGGCGCGAATACCAAGCTGTAAGGCATGTCATTTCCAAATTTCTGGCAGAGTGAATTGCGTCATGGTGCTGTTTTTCTTACAAACGGTGCCCAACTGACCCCACCATACTGTGTAGTCGACAAAACCACAAATCAGCAATATGGCAACATGATGTTATATACATTCTAATACATTCACTGTATGCATCCTTTTGACTTTTGTTGTTTTTGCTTAACTTTTGCTTTTATTTATGATTTTACTCATTTTGTCAATGTGAGTCGGCAAAGAAGCATTTTTTTCAATGAACAAACAGAAAACTGGGCTTAGAGCAGTTTCTGTTTCAGATTTGTGAAAATGTTGATCGATTTGAGCAAAGGTCTCAAATGTTTTAAAACGAAGGACGAAATTTTGTAAGCTTATTTTTACAGATTTTCATTGGAATTTAAAGCTAACACTTTATGTGTGTTTGTGTGGTGTGTGTTATTTGTGTGTGACATCGGGTCTGTATTTGAAACCTACACCAGTCGACAAACGCTGTTAGTGTGTTTACGCCCCCATAACCTAAACGTTTAGCAAAAAGACGGTAGAATAAGTACCAGGATTAAAAAAAAAAAGAATTACTGTCAGAGATTCTTTCGATTAACGTTCCTCAAGGCGGTGCTCCAGCATGGCTGTAGTCTAATGAGTGAAACAAGTAAAAGATAAAAGTTAGCAAGTGGTTGAAGCTTCCAGTATGCGCGTCTGAACTGCGGGTGGTTTTGTGATTCTGATAACTGTGAATATATTTCGGTAATTCAACAGCTGCTGTGATTCTATTTCTAAATTAACCAGAGGTAACGTTTGATTCTTAACATAGCACATTGGGAAAAACGATACACTGCTCTATTAAAAGGCTGAACGATTCAGATATTGTATACGTATTTTCTTTCAAATCTTATTTTAGCCGCCAGAGTTCCATTAAAGACCTACCTGGATAATAATTATTTCAATTTTTTGCCGCAAGGGCAGCTTGGGGGAGATGGGTATGAGTCGTTTACATCGAAACCAGTGTTCAGCTGGTACTTATTTTATTGACTCCGAAAGGATGAAAGGCAAAGTCGACCTTGGCGGAATTAGAACTCAGAACGGGCGAAATACCGCTAAGTATTTCGTCCAGCGTGCTAACGATTCTTATTTCTTTATTGCCCACAAGGGGCTAAACATAGAGGAGACAAACAAGGACAAACAAAGGGATTAAGTCGATTAGATCAACCCTAATATGCAACTGGTACTTAATTTATCGACCTCGAAAGGATCAAAGTAAAGTCGACCTCGGTGGAATTTGAACTCAGAACGTAGCGGCAGACGAAATACCGCTAGGCATTTCGCCCGGCGTACTAACGATTCTGCCAGTTCGCCGCCTTACCTGCCTGTATAATAATGGATTTAAATTTTGGCACAAAGCCAGCAATTTTGGGGTAGGGGCGGGTGCTAGTC
>NC_068987.1:85549995-85551242 GCF_001194135.2 Octopus bimaculoides
TTTTTTGAGAGAGCATGGCATTTATTCTATCGGTCTCTCTTGTGAACCGCCAGGTTACGGGGATGTAAACACAGAAGCACCGTACAGTTTTATATTTAATAGATGAGGAATTATGTACATTATTTACATTATTTACATTCGATGGATATTTGTCCTCATCTTGTTTGTTGTTAATACATTTCAGCTGATATACCCTTCAGCTTTCATCAGGTGTCTTGGGGAAATTTCGAACCTGGGTTTCTCATTCCTAAGGTATTTTTCGATGTTATTATCATCCTCATCATCATCATCTTTATTTTAATTATTATTATGATTATTATTATTATCATTATTATTCAGGTCACTGCCTGGAACTGAACTCAGAATCTTGGGGTTAGTAGCCCGCGCTCTTAACCACTACGCCATATGCCCGATGAAGGCTGGAGGGTATATCAGCCGAAACGTTGCGTCAACAACAAACAAGATGAGGACAAATATCCATCAAATGTAAATGTAAATAACAGAAGCACCGGTTGTCAAGGGTAGCAGCGAACACACTCGCGCGCGCACACACACACACAGACACACACACACACACACAAAACTGTTTTTTTTATATTAATTCTGCAGTCGATAAAAAAAAAAAAAAATTATTGAAATAGTTAAATAGTTATGTCCCAACAAAATTTACGTCAATCTGTCAATGAAACGATCTAAATTTTTTAACTTTAGCATAATTAAGGTAATAAGTACATTTAACATTACCTTATACATTTATGTATTTATACTTCATGCATTCTAATTACAGTAATCTCTCGACTATCGCGGTTGTTACGTTCGAAGCCACCCACCACCGTAATAGATATACAACGATAGGTGAAACGCAATATGGTGAAGGATATAGACGGGATTTAGATATCAGGGGAAATAACTTTTATAAATGTTTTAAAGAGTTACCTCCCCTACCAAATAACGTTTCTGCCAGAACGGAATTATATTATATATATATATTTACTGTTTTATTCTTTTATTCGTTTCAGTTATTTGACTGGGTCCATGCCGGAGCACAGACTTTAGTCAACCAAATCGACCCTAGGACTAAATCTTTTGCCGAACCGTCAAGTTACGGAGATGTAAACACACTAACATCGGTTGTCAAACGATGGTGAAGGGACAAATACAGGCAGAAACGCACACGGAACCATATCATTGAGATGTAAGCTACTTACCACACGGCTGCGCCTATACGCATATATATATATATATAT
>NC_068987.1:85551252-85551824 GCF_001194135.2 Octopus bimaculoides
CATCATGACTACCCGTCTGATAAGGGTACACCAGGCACATGCATCACAACTATATGTGCGCGACATTGTGAACAAGATATACAGCGCATGACCTCGCAGGTGGGGCCCAGTTAGAATTGTGTTCAGGTCGAGTAGCCCATCCCGCTCAAAAGGTCCCTGAATAAGGTTTGTTTAAGGGTGTTGAGGAAAACACCCATGTTTCTAATGGTGAATTATTCAAACTCCAAACAATTCCTTTCAACACATGGCTATGATGCTCCTCCACTACTTCTGCTCATGATCAGAGATGCACATATCGTCAGCCACCAAGAGACCAGCTCAACTGTTCAAGGTCCAACAAGTGACAAGTGAATCTGTGGTATTAAGCAGAATATTTGCTGTAGTCCATCTTTTATACCAAGACAAAACAATGTACATGATAACACTTCCAATCAATTAAGATCAGAAGCCATGAGAGCCACTGCCTGGTACTGCATCCGGGCATTATTATTATTATTATTGTTCAGTAGTTTTATTTTTATAACGTGCTTTCACTTCACTACCGAGCGCAGCTCTGTGCGCCTTGGGTATGT
>NC_068987.1:85552449-85556209 GCF_001194135.2 Octopus bimaculoides
CCTTCTTAGCCAGGACTGGGCAGCAAGAGATAATATGATTTATTGTTTCTTGTCCACCTCCACAAATTCTACAGTTACTTGTTATGTTTCTTTTCATTATATGTTTTTGGTCATTTCTGGTGGGGAGGCTTTGGTCTTGTGCAGCAATTAAAAATCCTTTAGTCTCTGCTTTGAGTCCTGAGCTTCTCAACCATTGCTGGGATTTTTCTCTGTCTATTTCTTTTGCTATTATTATTATTATTATTATTATTATTATTATTATTATTATTATTATTATTGCTGTTGTTGTTGTTGTTGTTGTTGTTGTTGTTTGTCTGAAAGACAGAATGGACTAAACAGAGCAGGAGAATGGACGTGGGATGCAGAGTCGTTGAAGCGGTCACGTGATGTGTGACGAAAGATTTCAGACAAAGGACACTAAAATACCAATAACAATAAAACTGAAGTATAGAACAAGTATAAGGTGCGTATGGTTAATTGGTAAAAACTATGACCGTCCTCAAATGTAACAATATTTGTTTCAACACACCGTTTCACATCAAGAATCTAGCAAAACAATACAAAAACAAAAACAAATGAGCAACAACATAAGTATTTGTGGTCGATTTCTCCAACCATGCCGGTGACCCAGCATGGCCGTTGTCCAATCACTGAAGAACGTAAAAAAAAATATGTCTTCTACTATAGCCTCAGGCCGACCAAAGCCTTGTGAGTGGATTTGGTAGACGGAAACTGAAAGAAGCCCGTCGTATATATGTATGTATATATGTATGTGTGTGTGTGTGTGTGTGTGTGTGTGTGTGTGTGTGTATGTTTGTGTATCTGTGTTTGTTCCCTCAACATCGCTTGACAACCGATGCAGGTGTGTTTACGTCCCTGTAACCTAGCGGTTCGGCAAAAGACACCGATAGAATAAGTACTAGGCTTAAAAGGAATAAGCTCTGGGGTCGACTTGCTCGACTAAAGGCGGTGCTCCAGTATGGCCGCAGTCAAATTATTGAATCAAGTAAAAGAGTATGTAATGTATATCGTTGCTATTATGCAAAAGTCCAAAACGTTACTTTTTCAGAAAACGAAACAATAGTTTCACCATTCCATTTCTTTTTACATTAGCAACAGTCTCAGTTTAACAATAATACTTTGTTGGGTGCAGAAAATCGTAACTGCATGCATGTATGATATTTTCAGTCAGAAATATTTTTGCAAAACTGTCTTATGTGGAACTTACTACCATTGTACAACACTGACAATTTTCATATCTTGGCATCTGAAGCAGCTGGATAGTCTGACCGAAAGGACCAGCTATTGGAAGCAAAATCAAATATCGAAATAACACATTTGGCCAAATTTGGACATATGACACTTTAACATGATAGCAAAGATATTTACTTGATGACAAAAGTACAAATGTCATTTCTAATATTGAGATAAATGTATAAGTTTGTTGGAAAAGAACAATCAATTATGTCGAATCCAGTACTAAACTGGCCTATCGTTCCTCGCGTATCAGTGACTCATTTATCACTGACCCGGGGTAACGCGATACACTGAATTGAGGAACATGTTAACCTTATCACGGATATATCTGTGATAGCAGGCATCGGTAGACAGTCAAAAAATTCTACTTGGATTGTAAAAGCATAGACCAGCGGCCATCCACAACGCTCAGGACATTTCCCCACTATGTTTAATTATTCGCTTATCACTTATTCATTTAATGCCGTGTGTTTTGTCCTAGCGCCAAACATTCGTGATAAACGAAGATAGATGTACTTATATTATCGACCCTAGCAAGGATAAAATGCGAATGCAGTGGATTGCAAGGATCATTAGTGAGTCCTACAAAGCGACGTGCGGTATTTATTTGGCTCTTTGCGTGCTGAGTTCAAATCTCGCCTTGGTTAATTTCGTCTGATAAAATAAGTAACCAGTCTGGGGTTGATGTAACCACATAACTTCTCTCTAAATTTCAGCATGTTTGTTCATAGCTCCTGTATGCCAAAAGTCAGAAACACAGCACAGCTCCTATGACTTTTGAAAACATTTTTTTACAGTCAGAGTCGCTGAAGCATGGAACAAACTACTTGCATCAGTTGTTAGTTACCGAGACATTACATTCTTCAAAACTTCCATGCTTCCTGAAATTCGCCATCACTACACCTGGTATCTCCCGCCTTCCATGCGCATGCACACATGTATACCATGACTCATACACTGTTCACTTTCTTGACTTTTGTATATAATTCTATGTACTGTACATGCACTTTTGATGAGATGTAGTGCACTTGAGCACTATACACAATAATTTCATTATTATATTACTCGGTAATATCTATTTTGCTCTTCGGTTGCTTCGCTGCTGAAACTGCCATAGCATTTCACTCTGTTTCGAAGCACGGCAAAATAACTTCAAGTCATACAAACATATACCCACAAACATTTTAGCCTGAAGCTTTTCTAGAGCCCCCTCGAAACTGTTATTCGAACCGCTGGAACTCGCACTCAAAGTGACTTCAAATCAAACTCTACAGTCTTATAAAAAAAAAAAAGCACAAGACCTATAGTGTTTGCAAACCAAAATAATCTTAGAAGAGAATGGGTGGAAACTATTAAAACTGTTTAACTATTCTGGAGATGTTTAACAACTGCTTTGATCTGAGACCGTGTTTGGAAACTAAAACAAATCGTGAAAGATACATATTAGCTACTTAAAATAACACAAGATTTTGTAACATCACTAAACAGTCTTTGAGTTATTGTGAACAGTTAAACAGTGTCATACACGCGGTAAGTGTTTAACTAATGCTTAAACATAAACGACATCACCAGGGAATGATTATAACATTTGGTATTATAAATAATTGGAGTAGCTGCAGCGAGTGTCGCTGGCCACGCTCTGCGGCCGTGCACACCGTAAGTTCTAGTGTGTGACCTATCCACCCATGCCTCCATCTACTGCTGCTTTACTCCACCCTTCTTTTTCTTTTCCTTTTTTTCTATATATATTTTTTTTTTCCGTTTCTTTGTATGCAATAACTTTAAAAGATGATCTGGTGCACAACTGACTGTTGAACTTTATTTATTTTCCTGCTTTAAAAAACATATACTTAAATAATTCAATGGGAAGTAACTCTGCATACTTATTTGTGAGTTACTTCCCTTAGAATTTGAACGCTGCGTTTTCAGTGACGGCTATCAGGCATAACGTTACTTCTGCATAAAATTATACAATAGCTTTAAATATTTTAAAATTTTATACTTTAACCATTATATAAACATTAGACTCAGACAGCTAAGTCATGTAACTTTAAAAATTATTCAGGTTGGGAAAGTTTAGACACTTACGCACAAAATCAACAAGTCTTTTGAAAAAATGGTATAAATATAATTTAAATATAATTTAAAATAATTTTTAAATTTCTACAGTGTTTCAGAAATATTTTATTAACTCATTAATTGCCACATATTTTAATCCATATTTTTTTTGACTTTTTCAGGTGTCTTAGGAGTTAAAATAATATATAGTATTTAAATTTTCTTCATATGTGAATTATTTTGGAAATTCTGATATACTTTTCGAAAAGTCCGAAATGGCGATTGCTGAAAAAATGCATATTTATCATTTTCTATTCAATTGCAATAATAAATATTTTAGTCATTTTTTAAACTATAGTATCAAATGTGAATATGTATGAAATATCAATGAAAGATATAGATGGG
Organism: Octopus bimaculoides; assembly: GCF_001194135.2. Classification (NCBI taxonomy): domain Eukaryota; kingdom Metazoa; phylum Mollusca; class Cephalopoda; order Octopoda; family Octopodidae; genus Octopus; species Octopus bimaculoides. The sequence goes on from NC_068987.1 coordinate 85,556,170, forward strand.
AAATGTAAAATAAATAAATAAATAAATAAATAAATAAATA
>NC_068987.1:85557140-85560447 GCF_001194135.2 Octopus bimaculoides
AAAAAAATGTGGCACCTCAAGGCGACTACCATACCAGTGATTGTAGGATCTCTAGGAATGATAAAAAAAAAAAGGTACCGAAACCTATTTGAAAATGATACCAGTCTTACCATCCCTACAGGAAGTGCAAAAAATCGTGTTAACTGGAACGACTCATGTACTGAGAAGAGCATTATTGCTGTGAAACCAACATCCATTCATGAATTTATTTATTTATTAATTTTTTTATATACATATTTTACCTTTGAATTTGCGTGTGTAAACTGGGAATGCATACAATGAGCTTCTCTGCCCTAAGTGTACGGAAAACACTCGGCGAGAAATGGAAGAAAATTTGAAGAAAAAAGGGGAAAAAAAATTAATGATAATAATAAGGAAGTTGCTAACTAGATATGGGACACTCTATTCAAAAAGCGACACAGACAGACTGTATGTACCAAGAAAAAGATAGGGAAGAGGACTTATTGGATACGAACATAGCATTAGAGCAGAAGAAAACAACATAGCATTGTATGTAAAAAAAGCCAGAGAACCGCTATTATTAGAACTAAGAAGGTCAGGCTTCTGCAGGATGAAAGATTGACAACGAATTGACAACGAATGAAACAGAAAATAGGTGGGTCAAGAAAAGAATGCATGGTCAATTTCATAGAGATGTTGAAAGTAAGACAGGCAGAGAAAAAAGATGGCTGTGGATGACTAAAATTGATTTAAAACCGGAAACGGGGGCTCTAATATGTGCTGCCCAAGGGCACAAGCACTAAGAACAAACTACATAAAATACAGAATAGACAACACATCAGAAAGTGATAAGTGCAGAATTTGTGGACAAAAGGGTGAAACCGTATGGCATATTACCAGTCAATGTACGCCACTAGTCCAGTAGAGACGCCACGACAATATAGTAAAGGCTTGTTCCTTCGGCACTTTGCAATAAGTATGGACTTGAAAGAGCAAAAAATTGGTGCGACCACAAACCCGAAGGCATCATCGAAAATGATAATGCAAATATCCTAGATAATAATAATAATAATAATAATATCATTACGGCAAAACAATCAGCCACCTCTTATATATGGATGACCTAATAGTATACGCTACAAATGATGAACAGCTGGAAACATTATTACAGACAGTACATGGATTTACCAAAGAAATAAATATAAAATTTGGCTTAGAAAAGTGTGCCAAACAAACCTGCGCATGATCAGAGATAAACATATCGTCAGCCACTAATGTACATGCTCGTCTGTTTGACGTCAAACAATTGACAAGCAAATCTGTGGTATTAAGCAGAATATATGCTGTAGCCTATCTTTTATACCAAGACAAAATAACGTACATGGTAACACTTCCAGTCAGTTAAGATCAGAAGACTAACTGCGGTGAGTGAGAAGTAGTGGCGAAGCATTTTAACCATCTGTCGAGAGGAAATTTTGGAGGCTTGAATAATTCAACTGTGGAAATATGGGTGTTTCGTTTAATATCCTTAAATATGAAGTAACAAAGAACTGGTATGAGCATGTACCAAGTAAAGTTATGCAGGAAGATGGAAAAGTAAGGACGATTTTCAGAGGGATCCTGTAGTCAAACACCGTCGGCCTGATATTGTCATATTGAATAAGAGAGACAAATACTGTCAGATCATTGATGTAGCCATACCAAATGACATGAATTTTGTGAGTAAAGAGGTTGACAAGATCACCAAATACTCCGAATTGAAAGTTGAAATGGCAAGTCAGTATGGCTTGCAAAGGAGTAATGTAAAATTGATACCAGTGGTGATCAGAGCGTTGGGTTCAATTCCATTGAAACTTTAAGATTTCTTAAGGTAAGTGGAAATCCCATGCAAGATTGGTGTCTTGCAAAAAGCAGCCTTGTTGGGCACAGCACACATCATAAGGAAAGTATTATCTGTCTTAAGTCCTTGTTGTGACTTAACAGATCACTAAGACTCCGGTGCATTTTTACCTACATTGTGTTACGAAGGAATAATAATGATAATAATAATAATAATAATAATAATAATAATAATAATAATAATAATAATAATAATAATAATAATAATGATAATAATAAAATCTGAGTGTGTGTATTATATTTTATATATTGTGTATGTTGGGTCCTTCAAACACCCAACAATTTCCTGACAGACAGGCTTGTTAGCAACATCTTTTAAGCAATGTAGTGTATAACAATATGTCTAAACTTGTAATTTATCTGAGAGATGATAATTGCTTCATTTAACAAATAACAAGGAAACCTTTGAAGCCGTTTAACCATGCGTGTAGAAAGATTTGTTTTATGGTCTAGAACACTTATAGATCTGAACTAATTAACAACACATATGAAATAAGAAACCAGATAATTATTTTAATGAACATTTTGGCAGTTTTTCAATGTTAAACTCTACACTTTTTCACAAAGAAACAGAGATAAAACTCAATTCTCTCACCCCGTTTGTGTATGTATGTGCGTGTGTGTGTGTGTGTACGTGAGATGGTTATCATAAGAAAAGACGAAGCAGTCAGCTTCCGCATACATGTAACTCTTTAACTCTTTTACTAGTTTCAGATCGAGAGTTGCGGCCATGCTGAGGCACCACTGTTAACTTTGCCACACTTTCAGTACATGAAACCTCTTCTGGTATGTGGCGTTTGATTAATGAAGGAGTTTGATGCTGCTGTTCTTATCTACGTTACCTGCCGCATGGTAAGCTCATCTGGAATCCTTGAAAGGAGATCCAGTGTCGTTTTGTAGACGTCGACATCCACTCCGTGTAGGTCTCTCGGGGTTTTTGGGAGGATATTGGAGATCTTTTGATACTTGAAATTCAAGCTGTTGCAGTATCTGGTCCTGTAACTCGATGGCAGTGTTAGTATATTCGGCACCGCACGTGCGCACGCACACACACACAGACACACATATTATATTATACTTTTCAACTCCAAAAACAAGAATATCCGATATCAGTAGACCAGGTTAATTCAAATGACGTTGTAATCCTCTAAGAGAACTCACTCACTCACTCATTAACTCACTCACCCACTCGCTCACTCACCCACTCACTCACTCACTCACTCACTCACTCACTCACTCACTCACTCACTCACTCACTCATTCATTAATTCACTCACCCACTCATCCACTCACTCACTCAATTGCTCTCCTACATACGAGGGAACACAATCTGGAATATGGTCACATGTGTTGCCGAAAGGTCATATATCAGTATTTCATATGCTAGTATAGGAAATATAATATCCAAATCTGAATCTAAGTGACTACATGATTACATATTCTGACA
>NC_068987.1:85563813-85565197 GCF_001194135.2 Octopus bimaculoides
CTGGTCTCACATTTTGATACAAGGCCAGTAATTCTGGGGGAAGGGTAAGTCGATTAAACCGACGCCAGTGCTCGACTGGTACTTATTTTATCGACCCCGGCATGCAAATGTAGGTGTATGTGTGTGTGATGGTGTGTGTGTGTTGGTGTGTGCGTGTGTATTGGCGTGTGTGTGTTGGTGTATGTGTGTGTTGGTGTGTGTGTGTGTGTGTGTGTGTTGGTGTTTGAGTGTGTTGGTGTGTGTGTGTGTGTGTGTGTGCTGATATATTTGTGTGTGTTGATGTATGCGTGTGTTGGTGTATGTATATGTTGATGTGTATGTGTGTGTTGATGTGTATGTGTGTGTACTTGTGTATGTGTGTATTGGTGTATGTGTGTGTTGGTGTGTGCGTGAATGTGTTTGTTTGTGTGGGTGTGCACGTGAATGCGTGTGCTTATCTCCATTTCGGCTTGACAACCATTGTTGGTTCGTTTACGTTCTCGTCACATTAACATTTGTGCCGAAGACATCGCTAGAATAACTAACAGACTTTCACAAACAGGTGTTACGGTCGATTTGTTCCATTAAAGCCCCTTGATTCAGTGCTTCTGCATGGCCACAACGCTGATTGCTTATTGCACGTATCTAAAAACGAAGGAGATATTCGACAAGATTGAGTAATAAAATGTGAATATGAAATGTGAATATAAAATGTGAATATAATAAGTAATTTTACTGCGTTAGCTTGTGTTCTGATACATATCATATTCTCTGTTCTTTCCTTTTAATAATACATGTGCAGGTGGTGTTTGTAGAAGGCAGTTTGTGATAGGTGACACTGCACCAGAGAAGGTTGATGATCTTTGACCTGAAGGTTAGATCTCAAGGTTGAATCATCGGTACACCCATGAACTCATATATCCGCATATATACACACACACACACATATATATATATATATATATATATATATATATATATACATACATATACTTAAATTATAATACTTAAATTATTATACATTTTGTAGAAATCTTCTCTATTGAAGTTTATACATATATAGTTTTAGTGATTAGGCTATCTTTATTCCTTTTCTATGGATTCCCAGACCGGGCGTTGTGAGTGTTTATTGAGCGAAAACACATAAAGATCCACGAGGCTCCGGCAGGGGATGGTGGCGAACCCTGCTGTACTCTTTCACCACAACCTTCTCTCCTTCTTGTTCTTGTTGTGCCTAATTTTATACCTAATGATGATGATGATGATGATGATGATGATGTATGCGTATATATATGTGTGTGCGATTGTGTACGTATTTTTTCCCTCCTTTTTTCCCCTCCTTGTTTCTCTCCTTGTTTCTTTCCGTGTTCCTTTCTGTAGAAGAGCGTAGGCTCGAAACGTTAAA
>NC_068987.1:85565722-85571590 GCF_001194135.2 Octopus bimaculoides
TATATATATAGATAGATAGATAGGTAGATAGATAGATAGATAGATAGATAGATTTAGATCTAGATATACAACACACATACATATATATATTCTAAAATCTATCATTATCCGGCAGATGTAACAAAGTGACTCAATGGCACGAGTCATACCTGAATGTGTAAATATGTATAAATGCATTTTCGTATGCATACATATTCGGTAAATTTGCATCTTCATTCCGACGGACAAAATGAGTCGCGTCACATGATCCAGCTGCCTGCGGTCAGAGTTCAATTTCCGCCGAGGGCAGCATTACCTTTCATCAGTTCAGAATCGATAAAGTAGCAATCTATAGCAACAGATTGAGGTAACTGTAAGGACGTCGGACTTGATACCTTTTCATATTTATTTTGAGTTTAAATCCCACCGTGGTCTGCATACATGGTGGAATAAACCTGCTGTCAAGTTTGATAGCATTACCTGTCACGATGGTTGTCTTTAGTGGAATTCACTTTGTCACAAGTAATCAGGACTGGTTTCCAGTTTGTGTATAACTTCCTCCATCATTCAACGAAACACAGAAACACTGTAACGGGCATTGAGCACTGCTTTCTTCGTGGAAACTATTTCTATGCTTGTTTCAGTATTGTACTACGCCTCTAGTTTTTTTTTTTCTCCACTGTTTTCGTGGGTAATTTTGTATAGATGATTTGTTTCCTTATAATAGTTCAACAATTTTCAGTGTTTTGTGTGGTCATGCGCATTGTAATTGCTCTGTGTTGTAAGTGTAAGGTTAATAATTACAAATACCCATGTGCACGCGCACCCACGCATATATAAATATAAAATTAAGTGTGACTTCGAGGTATCGCCGGTCGTAGCTGCATTAGAATGTGAAATCCTTATTCGGTTCGCCAATTGCTTTTGGCTCATCTTTTTGATGGTTTTTCAAGTTTGTTAATTAGTTGTAGCTTAATATTGTAATACTGACTTATAAGTAATATCGTTGAACCTAATTCCAAAGCACTTATATAAGACGAACAATAAATTCAACAAATATTTGATAGGAAATGAATTAGCTTATAAAAATCAAAATAAAATATTACGCATATATTTTGATTCAAGAGAAGGAAATATTCAAGCATTTAAAAAAATTCCGAAGAGGCATGTTGATGATCGTTATCGCTTGGTCACAAATCACATGACCAGACAGACAACTGTCAATCGTTTGCTCGAATCAGTTCTTGCGATGGGTAAAAAAACACTAAAACAGAAGAAATCATACAGTTCTATATTTAAGAGATGTGGAATTATGTACATTATTTACATTATTGACATTTGACGGGCATATGGCGTAGTGGTTAAGAACGCGGGTTACTGACCCCAAGATTCCGAGTTCAATTCCAGGCAGTGACCTAAATAATAATAATAATTATGAGAAGAAGAAGAAGAAAAAAAAAGAAGAATAGTAACAATCTCAACATCGAAAAATACCTTAGGAATGAGAACCCAGGTTCGAAATTTCCCCAAGGCACCTGATGAAGGCTGGAGAGTATATCAGCCGAAACGTTGTGTTAACAAAAAATAAGATGAAAACAAGTATCCGTCAAATGTAAATAATGTAGAAGAAATCCTCACTGACCAATGAGAGGGGAGAGACAAACAACCTAAAAATATATCAGCTTGTCTTATTGAACTCAACGAATGCTTTATATTCGTTTCAAATTTTGGCACAATGTCAGCTATTTCGGGGAAGTTGGTTGATGGTTGAGTCGATTACATCAACTGGTACTTATTTTATCGACTCCGAAAAGATGAGAGACAAAATCAACCTCAGCAGAATTTGGAATCAGAATATGAAGACGGAAGAAATGCGGCTAAGCATTTTATCCGGCGTTCTAATGATTCTGGCAGCCCGCTGCCTTGTAAAGATATATACACACATACAACAGGCTTCAGTACAGTTACTGTCTAGCAAATTCATTCGCAAGGTATTGGTGGGCTTGGTGCTGCGCAGTCGGAATGAACCCGAAACTACGTGGTCAGAAAGTGAGCTTTTTAACCATACAGCCATGTATATATGTGTGTGTACGCACACCATATGTTGACTTTAAATTGTAGCACGAGGCCAGCAGTTTGGGGAGGAGGTTAGTCGATTACATCGACCCCAGTGCTAGACTGGTACTTATATTATCGATCCCGAAAGGATGAGAAGCAAAGTTGATCTCGGTGGAATTTGAGCTCAAAACGAAGCGACAGACGAAATGCTACTAAGCATCGTGCCCGGCGTGCTAACGATTCTTATTTCTTATTTCTTTATTGCCCACAAGGGGCTAAACATAAAGGGGACAAACAAGGACAGACAAAGGGACTAAGTCGATTACATCGACCCCAGTAGTAACTGGTACTTAATTTATCGACCCCGTATGGATGAAAGGCAAAGTCGTCCTCGGCGGAATTAGAACTCAGAACGTAACGGCAGACGAAAACATTTCGCCCGGAGGGGTATCGCTTCTGCCAGCTCGCCGCCTAACGATTCTACCACCTTGTCACATTTACGCACACCAAATATTCGTCATGATTTCTTACTGATGTCAACTTTCTAATTTTCAAATTAACTGTAAGAATGAAATAATTCCAGACTTACTTAATAAAAGAATGTAAATTCAGCCTAACATTAAAATTTAGAAATAATACATTTCTAAAGAATTATTATATGTTTACAAGAGCTTGGCAGGCTTCTTCGACTAGCAGGTCATGCTACTCCACACTGATGGCAAACAAAGACTCAGAAACATGTCTCTGGATGCAGGCTTAGCTAGATGGAGGTGCATGTCTCCCCCTTGTAGACATAAGGACACAGGAAATGTGTCAAGGCCGACAGGAAGCGGTGCAGCTTCCTAGGTCTAACCAACAGTAGTATTATTCCTTTCAAGGGACTGTCACATTAAGTTGACAGTATACAACTACTTTATCATTAAAATGTTTAATATTTTGCATCATAATATTGTCTGACCGTTCGGCACGAAGAATATTAGCAACAAATAAATCCCATGTAATAACTCTCTTTCCAAAACTTATAACTTGCGCTATTACCTCAGTCTAGTGGCCTGAACTTAACCATATACGGCATAGCTGCTATTCTAAAATGAAAATTGTCCGTCTTATTGTATACATCAATCACCACAGATTTATTAAAAATCTCAACCGTAATATCCAGATAAATAGTCTTATACTTACATCCTTACAGCTTTGACTAGCCTTCAAATCACCTTAGATAAACGTTACAGAAGTTTTAAGAAAAATAACAATGCAATAAAAATATACTCTATATAAAACAACTACTTAAGTTGCCTAAGAAAACCAAACTTCTTTGTTTTCCATTAGTCACTAAAATAAACTTACACGGCGCAAAATGCACATGAGCTAAAAAATGTTCTACAATTAGCCATAAAATCTTGTTGCCTATACACGTACACTTACACACCAGTTGGATATAATTCTTTTACTATAAATAAATACAATATCTCGAAGAAAAATCTATTAATTTTTTATCATCTTGCAGCCACACATCAGCCTTACCTTTCGGATTTCATAAAAAGAAGTTTGCATTGAAATAGTTTTGCATAAAATGTATTCAGCTTTTTTTTGTCATTGGATGTGGTTTATGTAGTTCTCATTTGGTGATTTAGTGTAATAGTTAAGATAACTCTTGATAATATCTACATTATTTCATGCTCTATACGCACACACAAAAGCGACAGTTTCTTCTTATATAGCGTTTCTTTGGTGGGTTAAATTGTCTGTGATATTTTGTTGTTCAACCTTTTTACACGATAACTCATTTTGAATGAGTATTCGGACTGATGAAACGTGTAAGTAAAAATGTTAATTAAAAAAATCAATCATAATTTACCATGTTAGAAACAATTTCTGATGTTTGAGTTAATTAAAGCGAGATCTATTTTATGGCAGTAATATATATATTCTGATTTTCTAGACATCTTTCCTAATCACCTTTCGTCTGAGGGCCTCTTTATTGTCGACAAGTGGGATAAGCACCGCCCTGAAGCTGTAACTGAAGGAGAAAATGTAACGATGCTTTGGAACTTTCTAGTATATACAGACAGAAACATCACAGCTAATAAACCGGACATTGTTGTGAAAGACCAAACCAATAAAGTTTGCTTATTGATCGACTTAAGTATTCCTTGCGATCATAATATTTCGGCAAAAAAATTTGGCAAGTTCAGAAAACATAAAGATTTGCTCATTGAAATTGAAAAAATGTGACCTCTCCAGGTGGTTACGATACCAGTGAATGCAGGAGCACTTGGAATGATGAAAATGGAGCTGAAAATTCTTCGAAAGTGATCCTTGGCTTACTATCAATGCAAGAAGTGCAAAAGATTGTTTTAACTACTATTCACACGTACTGATAACATTGTCGCTGTGAGAACGATTACCACACATGTAATCTTTCTCCCCATAACGTAATTTCATATTGAAAGTGAACAACCTGGTGTGTTTAATTTAATGACTTATCAATGTATATAGTGAGTTTCTTTGCCGTAGATATCGGGAAGACACTCGACAAGAAATGGAAAAAAATAGAAAGAAGAAAAACTAGATGAAGATAGTGACAATTATTGTTGGGTCCTTGGGGACAGCATCAGAAGGCATCAAGAGGAATATGAAGGGAATCGGAATAGAATGCCCGGTAGAACTGTTATAAAAGGTTTGTATCCATGTCACGGCTAGAATAATCAGGCAAGTACTAGATAGTTAGAAAGAATATAGCATAGTACTGTAGGCTGCATGTAGCAAGCCCGCTACGCATGCAAGGCTCCTGGAGTTCCAACAAAATCTGAGTTACAAAGAAAAAAAATCTCAGCAGTTACCACTGACGTGGAATATTCTGAGCTACACAGATAAGAAGATACAAAATAACTGACTAGACATCACTCTCCTACGGAAGGAGTCCGAAGAAGGGACCTTCATCGCTGTAGCTATTTCTGCTGACCAGAATTTTGTGAGGACAGAACAAGAAAGTTGTGGTGTACAAAACCCTCGTATTGTAAGTGAAACGCAACCACAGAGTCTCAAAAAGTGAGTGCGGCATCTATTGTGATTAGTGTGCTTGGGACCATCTCAAAGAAGGCAATATTCTGGCATGGAAAGCTGCAAATACCAAACTTCATAGGACATACATATTTGGTACCCAAACTCAGAACAGCACATGCGTTGAAGGAAGTGTTGCGTCTCTAAGCTGCCGGAAAGAGGTGAGAAGTGGCATGGGGGTAACACAGGGAACGAAAGAATAATGGAAATAAAGAATAACAGCAGCAGCAACAACAACGGTACTACTACTACTACTACTACTACTACTACTACTACTACTACTACTATTATTATTATTATTATTATTATTATTAGTAGTAGTAGTAGTAGTAGTAGTAGTAGTAGTAGTAGTAGTAGTAGTAGTTTTTTAAACGAGGATATGACCAGAAATGTGGGGAAGAGGGTAACCGATAATAATTTTGACTCAGAATTCAACTCTTTAAACCAGACGTTATTTTATCAATTTCAACATCGCGGAAAACAAATTCGATTTCGTTTCGATGGTAACTTAGAACTTAAAGGGCAATCCTTCATGTCACATTATTTTCATATTTGTCATTTGTAGTAGTATCCATCCTCTCTCTCTCTCTCTCTCTCTCTCTCTCTCTCTCTCTCCCTCTCTCTCTCTCCCTCTCTCTCTCTCCCCCTCTCTCTCTTTCTTTCTCTCTCCTGCTTCTCTCTCTATGTGTGTGTATATATATTTCGGTGCGAATGATTTTTTTATACGGCACCGTTTTTACAATCCTCTAAATAATAATATTGCTGATC
>NC_068987.1:85571600-85576371 GCF_001194135.2 Octopus bimaculoides
TATATATATATATATATATATATATATATATATATATATATATGTATGTATGTATGTATGTATGTATGTATGTATGTATGTATATGTACATATATGTATCCTGCATGAGGAATTTAAGCGTGCTGCTCGAAAGCGCACTGCTAGTGTAGTGAATGGGGAAAGCTTGGTTCGCAATGTTTTCAGTCGTGTATGCTTGTCAAGAGCAAAGCCCATGGACCACTAACGAAACTGCAAATGCAAAGTATGTTAGTCCTAGAGCGCACAATATTCCTAAAGGTGAGCAATGGCCAAACCTCGGTTACAAGTGGACGGCCATCATCATATAGAGTTGACCATAATATCCTACTGTCAAAGTTGACAAATGTTGGAATCCGTGGAAAACTTCTACATTGGATTGAGTATTTCCTGGTGAACAGAACACATGTTGTGGTCGATGGAATCCACTCAAACCCAGGAAAATTCACCAGTGGTGTCCCTCAGGGGACTGTCTTGGTCCCGCTCCATTTTATAATCTATATAAACGACCTTTCCAGCGTCAAAAAACACAGCAAAGAAAAAATATTCGCTGATGACTCTAAGCTCCAAAAAATTATCAATGAAGACCGAACTCACATTCAGTCTGATCTACATGTTGTGAGTCAATGGGCAGGCAAAAGCAAAATACAACTAAACGAGGGAAAATTTGAGCTGATGCACTTTTGAGAAAGTCTATGCTAAAACTGCCAAACACTCTTCCTTCAGGGGACCCTCTCACAGCATCTAATAACATCAGAGACCTTGGAGTTATTGTTAATAACAATCTAGTTGGTGTGCCTACATCAACAATAAAGTCGACATAGCTCGTAGGATGAGTTCCGGATCCTAAGAACCTTCCGCTCCAGAGAACAAGGTATCATCATTCCACTTTTCTTCTCCTTTGTATGGCGACACCTTGAATGCTGCTGCTCGCTGTGGTCACCCCATACAAAACAAAACAACTCGAAAATTGAACCACCTCAGAGGTCATTCCCTAAAAGAATTAAGGACATGACTGATCTCGATTACTGGGACCGCCTTAAAGCATTGAAACTATTCTCTCCAGCGCCGCCGTGAGCGATACATCATTTGCAGAATGTGGACAATATATCACCAGCATTGCACAAACGACCTCAACATTAGCTTCAAAATTCATCTAAGGCTAGGACCATTGGACATACGTCCCCTACCCAATTAAGGATCACAACGCTTAAATACACTGCAACACAATTTGTTTTCCTCAACAGGCCCTGCCCTATTTAACATAGTCCCGAAACAGATCAAAGAGGAAAAGGATCCCATTACCTTTAAACAACGGAATCTGGACATTTTTCTTCAAAGAATACCAGATAAGCCACTTATACCTGGATACAACTCACTCAGCAAGAACTCCCTACTCGAATGGACCACGATACCACAAACTTGACTTTAATAGGATCTAGATAATACTATCAGGTTGTGCTATTAAGTTAGACATGGTCTGGACCAATCTTTGGTCGAAGCATATCTAAGTTATCTAAGTTTATACAAATATATATATATATATATGAAACGCCACTGGAATGATTTGAACCAAGAAGGTATTTCCTAGTGAGTATCGATAGTGAATTTACGACACACTTCATAGAGAAATTTCAATACATTGATGTCGTCTGCTTCTGAAAGTTGGTAATATAATCATTTATTGTATGATTACTTTTACTTGCAATGAGTTTTGTTCAGTAAACGAGGAACCGGGTCTTCGGACGTCCGTGCTTTTTAATGGCTATTAATGTTGTCGATGGTGATCACGATTCTTTAAAATAGATATTAATTCGTAAGAAATGTTCACATGTTCATTGGTTATTTACGGTGTAAGATGTGTTCATGCTTTTTAATGAGTATTAATGACGAAAGCCATGTCCAAGGATTTTTAATGGGATTATTTTCACCAGCGATAACAAAGCTTTTTTATTGAGCAGCATGAACATGGTTTTAAATGGCATGTAATGTCGGAAGTAAGATTCATGCTTTTTCTTAATGAGAAATTATGTCGCCAATGATGTCCATGCATATTTTAATGGGCATTAATATTATAAACGAGGTTCGGGCTTGTTTAATGTCGTAAACGATGTAAATCGAAACACTGTTGAATGGGAGTTTAATATTCTACAACGCGTGTTGTTATTTTTCACTTTATTAATACAATAACAAATGATTTATTTAGAAGTCTTTAAAAAAAAAATGACTATAGATTTACAAAGACTAAAAATAAATTATACAGAAGTTCAAAAGTAAATGAAACAATAAATAACAGATTATAAAGTAAAATAGAAAATACAAAATGAAACACGGAAATGCATTGTGAGTTAATGAGTGATCAAGATAGATTTTTATGGATGCTTCTTGTTTACATGAATATTTATTTCGTTTTAAACTTTCACACTTCGAACTTAATTCCACGCAACGCACCCGGTGACTCATTCTTTCTCTTCCCTCATTTTCTCTTTCTCTCTCTCACACATACACACTCTTTCTCACTCTCTCTCTCTCACAGACACACACTACATGATCTTTGTCTCTAACTCTCTTTCTCACTCTCATATCTACATCTCTTTTGCTCCCTCTCTCTCGCACTCGCTCTGCTTCCGGTTGTTTTACTTCATTTCACCTTCTGTCGTTTGTGATTATATGAAATCTCAGAATCAACGTATCGTTTTATGTTGTTGTTGTTTATTTTTTCCCTTTCATTGTTTATAAACTGTCAAATTGTATTTGTATCATATTGTGATTCTGTACTGTCTATTTATTCACTTTGTTATTTCTTTTTTTAAATATTGTATTTGTTCTGAGAATCACAATATCGATTCCGATTTGACCACGTTACTTTTTGTGTTCAGATTGATATCATTAGCAGTAGGTAATGTCACAGAGCTAGCAGCATTGTTAAATGAAGTCATTGAACCACTGACAGAGTTCGGAACGTAAGAATTGATGGTAGACAAACTGCTAGCGTGCTGAACGGCGTTAGCTAATCCATTAACACTAGACGATTCGGGTAGGCATTGTATCTTGTGAATCCCAAGTGAATCCGCACTGTAACGTTCGATTCGGTCCTCTTTGCGGGCCGGGCCCCAGTCAGGTGAAGGCCGCATGTTTAATTTCAGCATCTGAAATATAGACAAAAAATATATGTGATAATTAAACCAGATATGAATTCGAACGGTTGAGTACGATGATCAATAAAAAAAAAAACAAAAAAAAAACACACACACACATTGAGTGCATGGTGCAGGCGGGATTGTATGTAAAGACGTTTGCTTCTCAACCAAATGGTTCCAGGTTCAGAACCACTGCGTGGCACTTTGGCTGAATGAGTTCAACAATAACCTCAGGCCAACCAAAGCTTTGTGAGCGGATATAGGAGATAGAGTCTGAAAGAAGCGCATCGCATGCACACACACACACACACACACACGCACACACACACACATACATACATATGTGTGTTTGTGTGTGTGTGTGCGTGCGTGCGTGTCTGTATAGTACGAATGTGTTTAGTGTGTGCGTGTAGTCTTTGTGTTTCGTTGCATGTATGTTTGTTGTTCCCGTACCATTCCTTTACAACCGGTATTGGTATGTTTATGTCCCCATAAGTTAGCAGTTCGGCAAACAAGTCCAATATAATACGTACCAGACTTTATACTGGACAATAGATTTATTATATATATTAATGTATACGAAAACAAAACCATAAAATTACTTTATCACATAACTGCAGTTTTCGCATTACTGTCTTAGTGAAAATATATCGGTGTACCTATTCAGAAGATAAGTTTGATTCACATAACACAGTAAAAAGGAGAGAAAATTGTTCCAGGGTTTACATTTTTGTGTGGAGGACAATATGTAGGGTTTTGGAACGAGTATAAGTGACCGGGTATGTACAAGTAACTGCATTTGTGTGTAGAGAAGGGAGAGAAATATTTATTTGTATAATTGTACTTACGTAAAACCCGCCTTGTGAGCAATATTTGTATAAAAACCAGGTGGGTATGACGGAAATTGGTAAAGCAACTATGAGCCATCCGATAACCTTTGCCCAGCACGGGTATTCTTTACCATTCAAATCAGGTTCCTTGTAGAGAACGATGTTTAAAATAGCAATAGTCTGAAATAATTTGGAAACAGAAAATTGAAAACAGTATTTGTCGATTATTTAAAATATTTACATTATTTACATTTGACGGATATTTCTTCTCATCTTGTTTGTTGTTAACACAACGTTTCGGTTGATATACACTGCAGCCTTCATCAGGCGTATTGGGGAAATTTCGAATCTGGGTTCTCATTCCTAAGGTATTTTTCAATGTTATTATTATTTAGTCACTGACTAAAAATAATGATGATAATAATAATAATAATAATAATAATAATAATAATAATAATAATAATAATAACAACAGCATAGAAAAATACCTTAGGAATGAGAACCCAGGTTCGAAATTTTCCCAAGACACCTGGAGGGTATAACAGCCGAAACGTTGTGTTACTAACAAGGCTGTATGAGAAATCGTCTAGAAGAGAGTACTTCCTGAAGAGCCCATTGCCGATCGATAGGAAGTTCTCTTCAATGTTTGTCTGCCTGATTGTCTATAGGTATGCATGTATGTGACCATGTATATATGTTTTTATGTATGCATGTATCTCTATGTGCGTACATATGTACCTACTCATTTATATATATATATATATATATATATATATATATATATTT
>NC_068987.1:85576546-85580135 GCF_001194135.2 Octopus bimaculoides
TATATATATATATATATATATATATATATGTTATTCACGCTTTGGTGATTTTCTGTGCGCTAACGTGAACATAAATAGACGAACCTATCCATACGTTTGTATACATTCTTTACATTAAGAGGAGGCAAGCTTCACAAATAACTAAAAACTATTCCACTGCATGACTTTGTTAGAAAGCTTCTTATGAAGAAAGGTGGAAAAATATGCTACACCATTAAATCGATAGAGCAATGAATTGAACTGGATGAGTTATGAATAAAGAATACAGTAATAGCTGAGGAATGTTAAAAGGTGTTATAAATTATATAAAAAATATTCTGATGAGAAAGAATGTGATGAAATTATGCGATAAAAAAATTACTATTTTATGAAGATAGAAATTCAAAGAAATTAATATGATATAAAATTAAAATGCAAAATTTGAAAAGTGTTGAAGTAAATGAAAATCGATTAAAAATGGATTGTAAACGAAATGGATTTTGAAAAGTGAAGATAAATTATTGTAACTTAAATCTAAAATGTCTTAAGGTGAAATAAAGTGTATCGAAATAAAATAGAAGGAATTTGAATTATCAGAACATCGATGTTGGGGCCAAAACAGTATGAAGTAATGTAAAGGGTTGTTGATTCGAAAGAACGTGCGCAGTTAGCGGAGGTGAAAGGTGTTCTTCAGAAAGGTGTTTACCAACGTTAACAAATATGGTAGCAATACTACACAACAAACACACAGAATGAAGGAGAAAATGCAGATTACAGTGCAAAAATAACATTTATTATGTATATGGCGGTTAAAGTGGTGAACTGGCAGTACCGTTATCATGCTGGCAAAATGATCAGTGGCATTTCGTCGGTGTCCACGTTCTAAGTTCAAGTTCCGCCGAGGTCGACTTTGCCTTTCATGCTTTCGGGATCGTTAAAATAAATATCTGTTTATTGCTGGGGCTGATGTAATCGATTAACCCCGTCCCTCTCTTCAAAAGCTGTTGGTTCTCTGCCCGAAATTTTAAACTATTATGTGTATTGAGGTTTTATTTCGAAATATCACTGATATATGTTTTTCAGTATATCTGTCGAATAGTGTGTAGCAGTTTGCTTGACGTACTGTGATAATGGAACAGAGAATTTAATGGGAACTTTCTTACAATGCGAAAGAAAGCGAAAAAATTCTTTTTTACTCTAGCCACAAGGGCCGAAATTTTGGGGAAGGGTCCAGTCGATTAGCTCGACCATAGTATACAACTGGTATCTAATTTATCGACCCCCGAAAGTGTGAAAGGCAAAGTCGACCTCGGTGCAATTTGAACTCAGAACGTAAAGACAGACGAAATACCGCTAAGCATTTTGCTCGACGTACTAACATTTCTTATTTCTTTATTGCCCACAAGGGGATAAACATAGAGGGGACAATAAACAGTCACAACGCCCGGTCTGGGAATCGAAACCGTGATCCTAAGACCGCGAGTCCACTGCCCTAACCACCGGGCCATTGCGCATCCACTGCTATTGGCGTAACTGACCGACAGTTGAATCGTGCTCCCTTATACGAATGGCTCCTTTTATCTCTAGAGTACCTACGTTGCGTTCAGTTGTTAGAACACCCACGTCTACAACTGTTACTGCTATCACTACCAGTAGCACTGGTTATCATTTACTTATTTATTAAATAATTGATTTGTCAAACTCTTCTTTACACCTCTGTATTCTTTTCAACATATTTTTCCGCTCCTGTCACATCCGTCGCAATAAAGTTTGTTATTCCGGCAGTGAGGAGTTTTTTTCTGTGTTTATAAGAAAAAAAAAATAGCCTGAAGTTGATAGAATTAAAAGAAAAAAATAACCCCTGTTCAGAAATGTTAAACTGTGCAAATGCGAAGCTATCAGCTATCTCAAGCGTATGAAAACTATAAATAAAGAAACGTATGATAACTTAAAGCAATTAAAGTGGTTTACATCTGTTATGAAAATCCATAAATTCGTTGTAACTTAAAACATGTTTTCTGTAAAACTGAGTGGTGTGTGCAATCGATACCGGAAGCATGGCTGAAATTTTGTACAAATTTAATAATGTATTTATTTAACCTAATGGGCTTATTATTTTTTCTAGCGTTTTACAAACAGAGTGTTATCGGAATATATTTAACTGACTTGATATTCAGTTCTGATATTAGCCCAAGGATATAATTCATTCGATATTTTGAACAAGTAATTTATCAAAAAAGATAAAAATGAAGGGAGATAGAATACAGTCGCAGTTGCTGGCAGATCCATGTTCACTTCAAATATAGTTTCATTATGTTATTTGTTTAATTCAAATACCTCTGCCTTTTGCCATCCACTCCACAACAGCTGAAGCATAAGATATAACTTTTTTTTCCATTCCATCTAGTAATTCTCAACTGGGGTACATATGGCCTTTGTGGTGTCCATATAAGATTTTGTTGTGAAAATCTATCTGCAATAAATTAGTTATATTCTGTGTATTGACAGAGAATATTTTAAGTATTTTTTCTATGCCATTTCAGATATTCTTTAATCATAAAAATATAAAATTCTTTAAACAACGAATAGCTAAGAGAGTACATCTGAAAAGAATAGGAATCAAAGTGTTCTATAGGCAAAAATGGTTGAGAAACAATGTTCCCATCCATTCGTCTACACCATACACTATTCCTGCGAGGTCGTTAGGTTAGAGTTCTCAGGCTCGTATCGCGAGTAATAGTCTTTACGCTGTCCAACTGGATTCCCAGGCGTGACCATCCGAAAGTATAAATATTATCTAACCATCATGTCCTCTAGGTCTCTTTCCGGTTGGCTCGGTGAAGACCTTGTCTTGCGGTTTTTGTTTTCTTAGACATACAAATCACATGTCCGTAGTATGGAGGTGTGATCAGGCAATGTGGACCGGAGGAGAATGACTTCTGAGATACGTTACTCCACAGATCCTTCAAAGGAACCTTATTTCCGCCGCTTGTATTTTCGGTCGCACTCTTTCAGTCATCACCCAACATCCATGAGGTGTAACAAATATTATTTTGAAACCAAGAAATATCTTCACAGAAACACATTTGATATTCTGCGAACGTTCGGAAAAAATGCTAACGCGAATTAAAAAGCAAACTATAAATTATATATATTAAACGTGTTCATTTTAACATCCTCGCTATAATTTCTAATATGTTTTTTTATGCAGGAAAATGGAAATTATTATCTTGGCACTCAATTATTATGACATGTGAAATACGATGCGTTGTAGGTTTTAATATTAAAAACAAAATCCGTAGCTTATGTAAGATATTATACATTGACAGCGGACTGTTTTTTCATGGAAGGCAGGTAATGAATACAGTTCAGATAGTTCGACGTAACACAGGACCTCGTGTACATATACAAACACACGCATGCACACATCCATACACATATGCATGCACGAACACATTCATATATACATGCACATACGTGCATATATGTATGCAAATAAACAGCGGCACAATATGTATGTATGTATACAGATTTTTCGATATCTGTGTATATATATATATATATATATATATGTATATATATATATATGTATTTATGTATGTATATATAT
>NC_068987.1:85580266-85581850 GCF_001194135.2 Octopus bimaculoides
ATGTATACAGATTTTTCGATATCTGTGTATATATATATATATATATATATATGTATATATACGCGTTGTGGTTAGGGTGACCAGCTCGCAACCATAATGCCGAGTGTTCCCTTCCTGCATCGGGTGAATCTCAGACCACTGGCTGCTGACAACCCATGTATACCACTTTAGCATTGACTGTTCCTAGACACTGGCTGCCCAAGAACAAAGAACATAGTTGCCAACTACGAATGCCTACACAGACCACAAAATGACACCACAACTTTATGCATCACCTATAGCACGCTTCATTGACCTCCATAAACGTAGTGTGCATATACAAACACATACACATATATATAAATCTATGTGCACACACATTTATACACACACACGCACACAAACATGCGCACACGCATAAACAAAACCGCACGCACACATACATGTACGTACGTATAGTTCTCTCTTCCCTTCCATTCCACACCACTTAACTTCAGTCTAATACCCGTTCCTCCACCCCAGAAATGGTGTTGCAACTACACCAGCATACATTATTTACATTATTTACATTAGACGGATATTTGTCCTCATCTTGTTTGTTGTTAACACAACGTTTCAGCTGATATACTCTCCACTCTTCTTCAGGTGTCTTGGGGAAATTCCGAACCTGGGTTCTCATTCCTAAGGTATTTTTTCAATGTTGTTATTATTATTATTATTATTAACCACTACGCCATGGCATATGGCGTAGTGGTTAAGAGCGCGGGCTACTAACCACAAGATTTCGAGTTCGATTCCAAGCAGTCACCTGAACACTAATAATAATAATAATAATTATAATCATAACATCGAAAAATACCTTAGGAATGAGAACCCAGGTTAGAAATTGCCACAAGACACCTGATGATGACTGGAGGGTATATCAGCCGAAACGTTGTGCTAACAACAAACAAGATGAGGACAAATATCCGTCAAATGTAAATAGTGTAAATAATGTAAATAATGTACAGAATTGCTCATCTCTTAAATATAGAACTGTACACCCGCATACGTCTATCACACCCGAATACATAGATGCTAAAAGCATGCATAAGTATATATGTATACGTACATGTATACACCAGAGACAAAACACGCACAGGCATGCAGTAATGGTCTTCCAAAGAAGAACGCACGCACGCACGCACGCACGCACTCATACGTTTAAACATAATTACAAGAATGTACTTACTTTCGAACACACACCTATGCATTAATCCTAAACAAGTTCGCGTACGAGTATAATCCGACACTACCGGACACGTATTCGCACGGACAAACACACATACACACTCATATAACCAATATCATACCCACATACACGCACTCATATATCTAGTATGCAAAGATATACACACTCCCACCGACTTGGCTTCTGTTCGCTTCCATATCCTTTCAAAGGCCCACTAGGGGCCAAGACGCCACCAGCTTTCTATTCAGCTACAAGAACACAACGCGCCGCCGGGAATCGAAATCGGGACATTTTGATTGTGAACCGAATACCGTAATCACTGAGGTACGCGCCTACCCCGCCCCCACAGACCCCCTCCGCATATATAGTTATGA
>NC_068987.1:85582766-85596438 GCF_001194135.2 Octopus bimaculoides
TATATATATATATATATATATGATAGGTGCGTTCGCACGTATGTGTGGGACTGCCATATACATATCTGCATCTATCTATCTATCTATCTATCTCTCTATCTATCTATCTATCTATCTATCTATCTATCTATCTATCTATCTATCTCTCTCTCTCTATATATATATATAAGCATAGGAGTGTGTGGTAAGTTGCTTGTTTACCAACCACAAGTAAAAGCGTAAAAGATATATATATATATACAGATATGTGTGTGCGTGTGTATATATATATAATTTATATCACTATTTCTGTTTCAACTGGAATGAAACACACATGGACTTAGACATATATATCTTTAAGAAGTTACTATTATGTGTTAAGAGAAACATCCTACAACGCAAGTGATCGTCAATAGAACTTTGGAAAATGATCTTTAATATGAAAAATGCTACAAATGTATTTAAAATATCCACAAGAAATGACTATTTTTCTGAATAAAACCTGAGATAAAACTAACACTTATCTCTCTGAAACCGACGCAGTTTATATCTAACAATAAAATCCGACCAGTCTATCTCTAAGTCTCTTAACTAAATATAATCTGTGAATCTTCAACATAATATACGTATACTCATATTGTCAAAATGTTTTCAATTCTAAACAAACTTATTCTATGTATGTACTTTGTAGCAATTGATAGAGAAAATCTCGTTCGGGCTACTATTAACTTCAATATCTCTTTCGAGAAATACTGGATTCTGAAACAGCAGTTCAACCACTGAAATGAGGATGTGATATACCTCAACTTTGCCAAGGCTTTCGACAAAGTTGTTCATGGAATGGTATGTCAAAATTGTATAAAAAATAGGCATGAATCCAGTGTTTTTAATATGATATTGTTTTCTACTCTAGGCACGATGCCCAAAACTTAATTTATCGACCCCGAAAAGATGAAAGTCAAAGTCAGCCTTTGTGGAATTTGAACTCTAAACGTAAAGACAGACGAAATACCTATTTCGTTATTGCCCGCAAGGGGCTAAACATAGAGGGAACAAACAAGAACAGACGAACGGATTAAGTCGATTACATCGATCCCAGTGCGTAACTGGTACTTAATTTATCGACCCCGGAAGGATGAAAGGCAAAGTCGACCTCGGCGGAATTTGAACTCAGAACGTAACGGCAGACGAAATAGCGCTAAGCATTTCGCCCGGCGTGCTAACGATTCTGCCAGCTTGCCATCATATTTTTTCTTTGATATGGTATTACTAAGAAAATATATAACATTGATGTTAAGTTAAACATGTCGATTACAAACATAGGTATGACGTCACAGACTCTCAGGCAAGATGACGGGTGATCTCGTAATTATCAGAATTTGACTGTATTCTTGTCGAACTTGGAAACATATCTTCGCTGTCTGATGTAGATTTCTATCGTGTATTTCTTTCAGTCATAAGACTGTGGCCATGACGGAGCACCACCTTCAAGAATTTTAGTCGAACAAATCGGCTTTAGTACTTATTTTTCTTAGCCTGGTACTTACTATATCAGATTCTTTCGCCGAACCGTTAAGTTTACAAGGACATAAACACACCAACACCGGTTACCAAACAGTGGCAGGATGGTCAAACACGCACATATATTATAATAAATACATACATACATACATACATACATACACACATACAAATGACTTTTTTCTGTTTTCGTCTACTAAATCCACTCACAGGACTATAGTAGGAACAATTTTCGAAGGTGCCACGCAGTGAAACTGAACCCGGAAGAATGTGGTATCGAAACAAACTTCTTACCACACAGCCACGATTACGCCAATAAACTTTGACTGATCTTCGAACATTTTGTAAACGATAATCGATCGAATCGTTTAGTAATGTAATACCCGTGGTAGCAAAGGAATTACCAGTAACTCAACTGATTTCCTTAATTATGATTGAATTCATTTGTTGTGCGGTTCATCAATTTACATTAAGAGTTATTTTATCGGCACGCCTGGTTTAAAGGCAAAATACACAGTGAGATTCGAATGCAATTGTAAACGGAAAAACTCGAAAGCAAATATTAAAAGCGAATGTTGAAATGTCTTAACGTCTCCCACCTCGCCACCACAGGGAATAATTGTGAACAGATTTCTTTTCTTCATAAATACTCCGATGCCATTGAATGACAAATTGAAATGTTTTGAAAACATTATATTAGTTAAAGGTGATGAAGCGATGGAAGGAAATAAAGATAATGAAAACGTGATTCCAGCAAGTTGATTAACAATAATATTATGGAAAAATTTCACCACGTTTGTTGTTAACAATCATCGCATGCTGTTCATTTTTATGCAACAATTTCCATGTTTTTAATTTGATTTGAAAAACATATTTCTGATGCCGCACGCAATAGCAATAACATTTCTTAGTCTTCATAGAAGACAAACGTGGATATGAAGTAATACAAATGAAATGACAGCACGTTTTCTTTCTTCATTTTTCATAAACGCATACAGTTATGCTATATATTTTGGCTTAAAAAAACAATTGTGGTGAATAATTTATTTTGGAAAATCTCTTGGCGTAATCGTTAGAACATCAAACAAAACAACTTCCAATATTTGCTTGGCTGCGGCGGCGATCTGGCAAAATCGTTATATCCCGGACGAAATACTTAACATCATTTGGTCCGTCCTTATGTTCTGAGTTCAAACTCTACCGGGATCAACTTTCGAAGGTGTCCATGTACTCGACTTACACACTTCTCTAATTTTACTGGCCTTGTGCCAAAATTTGAAACCACATTTGTCTGGCTCAAGGCGGCGAGCTGGCAGAATCGTTATATGCCGGACGAAATGCTTAAAGTCATTTGATCAATCTTCTACAGAATGATGAAAGCATCACGTAATATTCTCTATAAGCAGGCAACGAGCTGGCATTTCGCACGACAGGCGAAACTGTAAGCGGTATTTCGTCTGCCTTTTATGTTCTGAATTCAAATTCCACCGAGGTCGTCTTTGTCTTTTATATATATAAACGCAAACATATATATAGACGTAAACATAATACCATAATTAAAATTAGAAATTAAAGTTATGCTAATAGGCGTAAATATCCTGCTGTGATTGGGAAGGTCGTTGCTTTGCAATCTATTTCTTTTGGTTCAGTCCGACAGCATGGCACATTGGGCCAGATTCTATCATAGCGATGGGTTAACCAATTGTTTGTTCGTGAATTTGATAAAGGGAAACTCTGCACAAGCCTGTCGTGTGTGTGTGTGTGTGTGTGTATGTATATATATATATGTGTGTGTGTGTATGTATGTATATATATATATGTGTGTGTGTGTGTATGTATGTGCGTGTATGTATGCACGAATGTGCCTATGTAGGCGTTTGCGTTTGTGTTTGTTTCCCTACCAGTTTAATAAAAGAGGCCGATAGATTAAGTACAAAACTTCAAAATATGTCCTAGGGTACAGTTGTTCGACTTAACCCACCAAGAGAGTGCTCCACAATGGCCGCAACCCATTGACTGAAACAGGCAAAAGATAAATGAAAATAATACAATACGAATGAGGACAAAACTAATGGAGAACATTTCTAAGTTTATTTTAAGCTGGATATCCCTGTGATAATACGTATTATTTCAAGTTTTGGCAATTTTGAGGGAAGGGCAAGTTAATGACATTGCCCTTCCCCCAGATACACATCTAGGACTTGGCTGCTACTTATTTTGTAAGATAGAAAGGAAAAGTCGACTTCGGTAGAATTTGAACTCAGAACGCAAAGAACTGGAGGAAACGCTGTTAAGGATTTTATCCGATATCCGGACGACTCTTTTAGCTCACTTCCGCCTTCCTGCGATAATAAATATGAAAATAAAATGCATATGAAAGAAAAAAGTTGTCATTAGTATAATATAGTTTTACTCTCAGAAGAACGTCTGAAATTCTGAGTGAGGGGACTAGTGGTACCTATGTTATCGATCGCGACAAGACGAAGGGAAATGTCGACCTCGATGGTATTTGAAATCAGAACGGAAATATAGGTGGATTGTCGCTAGGTATTGTGTCGAGCGTGTTAACGACTCTAGCAATCTTCTTTTGCTTTCCCAAAACAATAAAAGTGAAAACACAATACCTATGAAATAAAAACGTCATTTAGGGTGATAAGGGATGTTAAATTTGTTCTTGTTCGTGTGGTGGGTTAAACAATTTAGCATTCAAACCGGCCAAATCCGGTCCAAATATTCTACGTGTCTTATGTTCAAACCGGCTTCTCTCACCTTCCCCACAATGTTATTCAAAAGACGAACGAACAAAAAGCTATGAAATGATACGTGATTAATACAAAATGATGGGAATAAAGAAGCATTACACCTGCAGTAATAGGAATGCTAAAGAGTTAAAAGAACTCATCTTTCCATGTTATAAAGCATGCTCTAAAATTTTAGAGAATTTGGGCAATTAAATCCTGTCGGCCGGGAAAATAAACTGTGCAGGCCAACGCGGAAGTCTTCGTATTGTCGCTCGACATGCTATAATAAGCAGGCAATTTTCTCATTAATCAAAATCCACCGATTTAAATGAGAAAGGACAGATAGTTGGAATATTGTAGTTCTAAATACCATAAAAAAAAAAAAAATCATTGAAAATATCATTACGAGATTTGTTTTTTTTCTGTTCATAGATTTATCGAATTTAGTTTGACCTGAGTCTAAACAAGAACAACTTGCCTTGTCAGAAACCTATCACTAAAATGATTGTTTAAATAACGCAGAGATAAAGAGAAAGAGAGACGGGGTGGAGGAGGAGACAGACAAATAGACAAAGGTAACTAGAAGTTGAATGAGGGATGCGATAGATCGGAGTTTGTTGAACATTAGCAAGATAATTTCCACGATAAAGCAAATTTAAAGAAAGAATGATCAAAAACAAACAGTTAATATCAGAAAGGTTAAGCAAATAACGCTTTTCATAAAGAATGGTTGTTCGAAAATGATTTATTAGAGACTATAAATTGAAAAATAATCCCACTTGCAGATCTATGATGATCGTAGCTAAGACGCGGAATAGAAATGTGTTGAATTATAGTTTTGAGAATACAGAGCAGAATATAAAAGAAAAAAGAAACGGAGGAAGTTTACACAAAGCAAAATGTAGTGAATTGTGTAATTTGTATTATGCAAAATCAAAGGTCAAGCTGGGTGGGGGTAAGCAATATTTCAGAAAAATAAATGGATTGGACGAGTTTTGAAGAGAAGCGGGAATTCAGAAATGTGTATTCCTCCATTTAAAAGATATCGGGAAATCAATCATATTAATAGACTAGGGAACGGAATATGTGATAACACAGAAATATAATGTATAGTTTAGAGAAATACGAGAGGTGGATATTAAGAGAAGTAAAAACACAACGAAAAACAAACGATTGCAGTGAGAAGACTGTTAATAGAAGATCCTACACAAATAAATATTTACAAACGTAGTTGAGTTAGGTGTATTGTAAAAATTCAAAGCCAACACTTGAAAAATAAATATAAAAATAACATGCGGTTTAAAATGAAAGGAGAAATATTAGATTACTGCGCGTCTTTGAGGCATAAAATAGTGTATGTTCCGTTTACCATTGGGACGAATTGTACAGAAATTCGAAAAAGATTTAGTTTGAAAGAATAACCATCAATATGTTGAGATGTGCTGTAATATATACAATGCTATACTAACATAACAGGATACAAATATGTGAAAAGAAACAGCAGTGAAGTGTAAAAGGAAATAGGAGAATAATATATGGTAGATCATGTTTGTGTATTGAGCTAGATTTAGAATAGCAAAAATAACATGGCAAATATGTAGAGAAAAGTAAAATAACAATAATAATCCTTTTTGCTTTCGGCACATGGCATGACATTTGGTAGGAGTGGGGGGGGGGTCGATTAGATCGACTCCAGTACGCAACTGGTACTTAATATATCGACCCCGAAAAGAAGAAAAGCAAAGTCGACTCCGGCGGCATTTGAACTAAGAACATAAAGACAGACGAAATACCGCTTGGCATTTCGCCCGGCGTGCTAACGATTCTGCCAGCTCAAAATAACAATAATAATAAAATGATAGTTTATTGCCTATTTGATTCAATTATTGAACTGTGGCTTTTCTGGAGCAACGATTTGAAGGGATTTAATCGACCTGATCGACCCTACTACTTTTGGCTTCTAGGCCTGATACATATTATATCGATTTCTTAGGCCTAACCGATAAATTACAGTGGCGTCAACAAACCAACGCTAATAATCGTCAAGCGATGGGGGTGGGTGGAGAAACACAGATTCAAAGGCAAACATACGCACAAACCCTCTCACACATACACACACGAACACATGCACATATATAAAACGGGCTTCCACATAGTTTTCCTCTACTACAATCACACGAAAGGTAACGGTCGGAAAGGAGCTGTTATAGAAGACGTGTACCCAAGGTGCTGTGGCACAGTGTGACTGATCCCAAAAGATTGTGCTTGCAAAGCAGCTTTGTTAACTCCACTGGATTATCATTATCGTTATTTTTGCTTCGGCGGCGAGCTGGTGGAATCATTAGCAAGCAGGGCAAAAAGCTTAACAGCGTTCCTTTCATCTTTATATTTTGAGTTCAAATTCCGACGAGACTGACTTTGCCTTTCAATATTTCAAGGTCGATAAAATAAGTACCAGTTCAATGCTGGGGATCGATGTATTTGACTCAATCCCTTCTCTCTACTTAATCCCTATCCTCAAAGTGACGCAGCGTTAAACATATACGAAGCCCAATATACCCAACCGTCTGATAAGCGCACACCTGATTTTGTTTTGTTGGCACTCCGTCGCTTACGATAACTTGGGTTCCAGTTGATCCGATCAACGGAACAGCTTGCTCGTGAAATTAACGTGCAAGTGGCTGAGCACTCCACAGATACGTGTACCCTTAACGTAGTTCTCGGGGATATTCAGTGTGACAGAGTGTGACAAGGCTGGCCCTTTGAATTACAGGCACAAAAGAAACAGGAAGTAAGAGTGAGAGAAAGTTGTGGTGAAAGAGTACAGCAGGGTTCGCCACCATCCCCTGTGGAGCCTCGTGTAGCTTTAGGTGTTTTCGCTCAATAAACACTCACAACGCTCGGTCTGGGAATCGAAACCACGATCTTATGACTGTCAGTCCGCTGCCCTAACCACTGAGAGGCGCAATGGCACACCTGATATATGCATTACAACCATGTGTGTACGAGATGGTGATCTTACGTGACGATAAACAACACATGACCTAGCAAGTGGGGCCCAGTTAGAATTTTCAACCCGCTCAAAAGGTCCCTTAATAAGGATTGTTTCCGGATGAAAATCAAAACATCTATATTTCCAAAGGGGAATTATTCAGACCCCCAAACACTTCCTCTCAACACATTCGTATGATACTTCCCCACTATTCCTGCTAGTGATCCGAGTTGCACATATTATCAGATGCTAAGAGACATGCTCAATTGGTCATCTGCGGTATTGAGCATATTATTTCTTCTAGACCACCTTTTACACTAAGACAAAGCATATATATATTAACAATTCCAATCAGAAAAGAAAGTATGGGAGCCACTGCCTAGTGTTGCATCAGGGCAAGTATCTGTTTGTTAGTTCGCCCGTTAAACTTTAGTTCGTTAAAGAGGTGGATGTGGAATGAGTGAGAGGTAAAGTAAAGATGAGAGAGAAACAGAGGGGGAGAAGTGTAAATAGAGAACAAGGAAATGTGGAAGAAGTGGACAAAGATGTATAATAAGACCAAATGCGTCACGTGGTTAGTTGAAGGAGGAGGTGAAAAGCGAGAGAAAAAGACGGTGAAAGAAAAGAGGGGGAGAGACGTGTTAACGACGTACTGTAGGGTGGGGACGAAAGGTAAAAGAGAATGAGATATGTTTAGAATACAATATTTAGCAGAAGGTGATGTTCTGGCTGTGAGATTAAAGAAAGGTGGTGTGTTGATAGTGTATTGATAGCATGATGATGGTGAACTAAATCTATAACATTATTCTTCTACCTGTTCGTTCACACGTTATGTTTTAGTTTCATAGAGGGGAGGAGGTGGAGTGAGAGATAGGAAAAGCAATGTGAGAGTGAGAGAGTAGATAGCCAGCAGATGCATTATGCTGACACATATGTGGTCAGTGGAAGTGAGAGATGAAGAGAAAGAGAGAAAGGTTAAAGACATGAAGAGAGGAATTAGATCGTTAAAAAGTTTGTTGAAGAGGTAGAGAGAAAGAAAGAAATATTAAGTGCTTCGCGATGGGAAATTTTATGGAAAATAACCATAGCGAGGGACATTCCACAGTTGAATTAGAACAGTCACAAACAGTGAAAGAAGACATGCACCCAGCACCAGAGCTGAAGACACCTCCGAAAGAGGGTGGCCCCGCCACGTCAAAACGGTAGAGGAGTAGGGGCCGAAACCGGACGTGGTTCCTCCTGATGATGTCTTGAGCTAACTGGATCCTATAAAGGAGCTGTTGTGGTAGCAGACCACGAATTATGGTTGAAATTCCTCCTTGTGACTGGAAGTGAAATAAGTTGGCAAGATAAAAATAAAAATGTAAATCATCTTTTCTTTCTTAAATAGCTTCTCTTAATCTTTTTCGTTCTGTGGAATTTCCACCGGTTCCACTAGTTATCATTATTACTATTATTAAGGCGACCTGACAGAATCGTTAGCACGCTGGACGAAATGCTTAGCAGTATTTCGTCTGCCGCTACGTCCTGAGTTCAAATTCCGCTGAGGTCGACTCTACCTTTCATTCTGTCGGTGTCGATAAATTAAGTACCAGTTGAGTACTGAGGTCTATGTGATCGACCATACTCTTCCCTCCCCCAAATTTCAGGCCTTGTGCCTATAATAGAAAGGATTATCAAGGCGGTGAGCTGGCAGAATCGTTAGCACGCCCGGCGAAATGCTTAGCAGTATTTCGTCTGCCGCTACGTCCTGAGTTCAAATTCCGCCGAGGTCGAATTCACCTTTCATACTTTAAGGGTCGCTTAAATAAGTACCAGTTATGCACTGGAGTCCAAGTAACCAATTTACCCCCCTCCCCGCAAATTTCAGGCCTTGTGCCTATAATAGAAAAGATTATTATTATTGTCATGACTATTATTATTATTATTATTATTATTATTATTATTATTATTGAAGGCGGTGAGCTGGCAGGATCGTTAGCACATCGGGCGAAATGCTTATCGTTATTTCGCCCGTCGCTACGTTCTGAGTTCAAATTCCGCCGAAGTCGACTTTGCCTTTCATGCTTCCTGGGTCGATAAATTAAGTACCAGTTGCGCACTGGGTTCGATCTAATCCACTGGCCGCTTCGCACCAAATTTCAGTCCTTGTGGCAATAACAGAAATGATTATCATTATTATTATTTTCATATACACGCAACAGATTAGACTGTTGGAAAAGAAAAGAAATCCTTACATCAGGCCACAACAAGTAACCTTACATTCCAAGAACCATTCTAAGTATCCGGGAAGTGGGATTTTCAGGCTTCGTTTAAGCGCAAAAGGCAGCTAGATCTTTCGCCTTTATAGATTCTTTTGTACAAAGAATAGACCATTTTTCCTGATAGTCTATATCCTATGATTTTAAGTCATGAATATATTCTGAAAGCGATGTTGCACGAGCGTGTCTTGAGGTGGAGCGTTTTTAAATACTCTTTTACTCTCTTTTACTTGTTTCAGTCATTTGACTGCAGCCATGCTGGGGCTCCACATTAAAGAATATTGTAAATGATTGAAACAACCTCAGTAATTTTCTTTATGCATTGGTACATATTTTATCAGTTACCTTACCGGAGCGCTAAGTTACAGGGACGTAATCATGCCAACACCAAATGTTAAGCAGTGGGAGAGGGACAAACACAAAAAAGACACACATTCACATATACACTATACATACATAATACATGCATATATATATATATATATATATATGTGTGTGTGTGTGTGTGTGTGTGAGGAGAATTCACAAAAAACAAAAGACGAAGACACGTGGTGTAGAAAACAAACAAATGTATTAGTATAACGGTCGGGGATTGAAAAAGTCTTTAACGTTTGAAGCCTACGCTCTTCCACAGAAAGAAACAAGCAGAGAAAGACATCTTTCACTTTACTTCCCTAAGGATTTGGTCAGTAGACAATTGCTCAAAGTGCAATGCTAATGTAACCGAACCGGAAGAGATGTGGTTGGGATACAAACGTCTAAGCCACGCCGGCACCTATAAATTGTATAAATTTACAGATTATTTGAAACTTATGTCTAAAGGATGAAGCGTACACCATTTCTGCTCTCAAATTACTGTGGAAAAATGAACGAGTTTTTGTACTGCCTAATTATATCTAATTCAAGAACTCACGTCTGTACAAATCTCAGTCCATTACTATTTCAATAATTAAAAGAACATTGTAATTTTAGGAAGCTAAATAATGACAGGCTTTTTTTGAGCTGTCTGCTTTTCATTATGTATGACATCTTTCAGCTGCGAGAAATTACCATAATTTTTTAATTATTGAAATAGCAATAATAATGGACTAAAAGTTTTCACAGTTGTGAGCTATTGAAATAATAATCTTCCTAAAAGGAGTGGATGTTCGAACATCAGTTTTAATTTGATCAAATTAACGGTGTCATCGTTTGAGATTTATTAAATTTAAGTCGTTTCAACTCTCAAGAACTCTGCGAAGGCTTTCTTTAGAAAAAAAGATGACAGTTAATGACAGCTATACGACTTCTTGAACAACTCACCTTGTGTAGTGTCTAATATCTTTGTAACAACGTAAATAACGTTTATACACCTGCTCATAGATTTTCAATTCTCTGAACAATTCCACACAATTCTAATCGTTTTCTATTTGCAACTTGTAATATTTTGTTTATTATTTTATTTAAAAAGAATGAATCTTTAACCATCGAACATACGAACTTTGGTTAACTTCCAGTAAAACGTGAAACCGATGGTGAAATTGGCGAAAGAAGTTCAGTAAATTTAGCGAACGGTATTTACAGAACCGAGTTCAGCCTTGCAGTGTGGCTTATTTTTTGTAAACCTTTTCTTGTATTTATCTATATTCTTTTAGGGCAGCATCAGGTTTTACTTATGTTGGTTTCAAATTTCGACACAAAGCTAGCAATTTCGGGGCGGGTGGGGCTTAGTCAATTTTGTTAACCCCAGGATAAAGAGCAAAGTCGACTTTCAATTCCGAGGAGGAAGTAAGTCGATTACATTCACCCCAGTACATAGCTGGAGAAAGGCAAAATCGACTCTGAACGTAAAGACGGACGAAATGCAGCTAAGCGTTCTGTTCGGCGTACTAACGATTCTGCCAGCTCGGCGCCTTCAGGTTTTAATTATAATACCTGTATTGATATTACTAAAATTAGAATATTACTTGTAAATTTTAATCTTCAGTACGTAAAAGCAAATAACAAAGACCAAAAAGAAAAAAAAACAAACACGCAAGTAATATATAAACATAACATGCTAAGACCAGAAGGAACCATCATCGAAGATTTTGACAAGAGTTAGGTAAATAGATGAGTTCGACAAATTACGTGCAACCTCAATAGCAATAGATGTAGAAGAATTTGGAAGAGGAATATAAATACTGCGTGAATTGCTAGGAAGAAAAATATCTCATATCAAGAAGTGGAACACCTGAACAACTCTTGGAGAAAATTGCAATACCAAAAGTAATAAATAAAAAAAAGGATAAAACAAAGCTAACTGTAAAACAGAAAAACAACAGGAAATCAGGAAGTGGTATGTTTGAAAACATCTGGTTGAAATCTTTTTCGGGTAATTCTAGTTAACAATGCCTGAATGATTTAAAAGTGGGAAGCCATCTTATTAACAGAGATGACAGAAAACGTTAACCCTAGAATTTACAACCACGTAATCTCTCTGATTACATATTACTATGCACCTAACTTCAACCTTTTCGCAGAACCTAAATGTTGATCGGGAAGAGAAAACCCACATTAGCTGACAAAAACTGGATTATCTAAAACCTGTTCTGTTTGCAAAGAGCGATTACTGACCAAGGAAATTATAACCAAAGATTGACATAGAAAGCGAAAAACTTTGAGGATCTCTTGACTTGATTGCCAATGTTATTTCGATAGAGTTTGTTGTCTAAAGTTTCTTGAAACAGTTACAACGATCGCAGAAGAACCATTGAAAAGCAAATATATCAAGCACTCGTTATGTGCAACAGATTCGTTATTAGGTTAAATTAGCCATCTGTATATCATACTTAATGTAAACAGAACACATGAATCAAGTCATACTAACCGAGGTTTTCATCCTGAGATAATATCTCTTATGGACGACCAGTTATAAATAATGCAAAGTATATCACATCAATAATATAAGAAAATCCTCCAGCAGCGGTGGTGGGAATGCCAGGTCCACATTTCAGCCTTTTGAGGCATCGTCAGCAGCGAGTACCCGGTAGTAATTAAAATGTCAAGAATAATTCCGTTATTACCAATATAGGGAAACAATGATTATATAACTCAGGGATGCTGCAAACAGTTGGACGGCTAAATAAAAATGCTGTAGTTAATTTGGCATCAAACATGAGACAAATATTGCTAAAATACCAAGTATGTCATGCGACAGAGGCAAACAAAAACAGACAAAAGAGAGAATGATAAAAATGGAATATATCCCAATAACAGGAGGTATCTTCTAAACAAACTCTTTCTTTCCGTT
Organism: Octopus bimaculoides; assembly: GCF_001194135.2. NCBI lineage: Eukaryota > Metazoa > Mollusca > Cephalopoda > Octopoda > Octopodidae > Octopus > Octopus bimaculoides. The sequence goes on from NC_068987.1 coordinate 85,595,532, forward strand.
CCACTTCTGCTTTGCAATAATACTTTTATCCAACGAACTAAACTACATCGAACTCCGATACGAATGCTATAGGAGGTTCATGAAAAATCTGAGGAATATGTAAACTGCAGATGAAAAGCAACTGAATATATTCTTAAATAGAGTACATAGAGTACACGGATTCCACAGTGAAATATACATAAAATTTGGGTTGGAATAATGAGCAAGATCTACTTTCAAAAGAAAATTAATAACAGTTGTTAATATCCTGTTAGATATGGAAACAGCTGAAGAGTATTCGACAAAGCATAGACATAAAAGCAATTATAAATTTATGTACAGATATAGGAGAAAAGATAAAAAGGTAACAACAATTTAGCGATATTAATGACACATTACTTAAAACGAAGGCAATAAACACCAATATTCCAGCTGTTCTCGTAATAAGTTAATAATATCGTTATAATATACTCAACTGGAAGGGAAGTTAAATGAATATGACAGACAGGAAGGCAAGACAAATGACTGCTTTTAGACAACAACATACCCAAACCGTTGACTGATAAAAGAAAGGTTATAAAATGTGCTGCATAGTATAGAGAAAATGAAACTAGAACTATTTATCAGAATTTAGGAAAACCAACAAATATGAAGAAAAAATATTGAGATAATAAAGAACATACTAAGACAGAATAATTTAGAACGATGGTTACGTAACACAGCTTTTACCTTTTCTCTTTTATTCGTTTCAGTTATTAGACAGCGGCCATGCTGGAGCACCGCTTTGAAAAGTATTAAGTCGAAAGAATCAACTGCAGTTCATTTTTCGTTTTTAAAACATGGCATTTATTCTATTGTTGCTTTTGCCGAGCCGCTACGTTACGAGCCCTCTTGTCAAATGGTGCTGGAGGACACGCCCCCCCCCCCC
>NC_068987.1:85596448-85598305 GCF_001194135.2 Octopus bimaculoides
CATATATACACGACAGGCTTCTTCCAGTTTCCGTCTACCAAATCCACTGACAAGACTTTGGTCGGCCCGAGGCTATAGTAGAAGACATTTGCCCAAGCTGCAATTCAGTGGGACTGAACACATAATCATGTGGTTTGCAAGTAAATTCCTTACCACACAGCCACAAACGTCTATAAAAATAAATCCAATGAAAAACGTGTCTTGAAAATACATTTTTGTCAAATACACTGCATGCTCAATATGTTACAAGACATGGTAAAGAAGCAAAGGTAAATTCTAAAACTAGAATTGGTTTTGCTGTAAGACACAATGAGAAGACCAATAAAGATCAATTCTTTTATTCTTTTATTCTTTTACTTGTGTCAGTCATTTGACTGCAGCCATACTGGAGTACCACCTTGAAGAGTTTTAGTCGGAGAAATCGACTCCAAGATGTAATCATTTGTAAGCCTATCGGTCATTTACGAACCTTTAAGTTACTGGACATAAACACACCAACATCGATTGTCAAGCGATGGTAGGGGGACAAACATAGACACAAAGACACACACACATAGATACGCGCGCGCACGCACACGCACACGCATATATATACGACGGGCTTCTTTCAGTTTCTGTCTACAAAATCCACTCACAAGTGTTTGGTCGGCGGGAGGCTATAGCAGAAGACACTTTCCCAGTGTGCCACGCAGTGGTACTGAACCCGGAACCATGTGGTTGGGAAGCAAGCTTATTATCACTGAACCACACCTGCGCCAACGGAGATTATCCAATTACCAATGGAGATTTAATTTTTATCATGGCACATAATATTTAAATAAATTAAATTATTGTCCCTCTAACAACGAAGTGCTAAGTGAACTTTAACCTCATTCGTCTCGCACATTTTTCTATCAAAAGGAAAGGAATTTTGAAGTCGATATTAAAAAGAACAAGAGCACTCAGAGAGCGCAAACGTTCGCCAAGGCAACACCAACGTCCTCTCAACAATTAGCCGAAGATTTTTAAAATGAGAACATCTGAAATAAACGCGACTGCTCTCACAAACGGGAGTACTAAAAATGAATCCGACAGCTGTCAAAAATTAAGTGTAAAAACAGGAAAAATAATCCACAATCCTTGTCCGGTACCGGGTCGATCTGAAAATCTAATTAGTTTGTGCCAGTCAAGTAGTCAGACATCTCTGACAGTTTCATCCGAATCCATCCAGCAGTTCTTGAGATATGTTGTCCACGGACAAACAAACAAACACGATGGAAAACAATACCTCCGCCTTAGCGAAGGCAGAGGTAATAATCCGAATAATACAATCCAGAATATATGCATGAATTCTATTTTTTATATAGGTTTCAAATTTTAGTAGAAGGCCACCAAGATAGGGTAGGGTAAGTCGATTACAATGACCCCAGTGCTCAACTGGTACTTATTTCGAAAGGATGAAAGGCAGTGTAAACTTCGGTGAGTTTTAACTCAGAAACGTAAAGACGAACAAAATGCACACTACATTTTGTCCGGCATGCTAACGATTCTTGGAGCTCACTGCCTTAATTCTATTTTTAATACTGATTGAAATTATGAAAGTTATTTAGAAAAAAAACGGGACAAGAATTGTATACTGACGCCGTTGTATAGAATTGAAAGTAGGAAATTATTCAAGACTAGAAAGAAGCGACGCAAGATCAAGAATTACGGAAATTCTATCACGCTTTTATACAAAACGTACATTTTGTTAGACCAACATACCAAGTTCTATCCACTAACTCGTACACACACATTTTCAGGAGAGGGGAGTGAGTGTGTGTGTGTGTGTGTGTGAGTGAGTGAGTGAGAGAGAGAGAGAGAGAGAGAGGCGGGGAA
>NC_068987.1:85598315-85602238 GCF_001194135.2 Octopus bimaculoides
TGACCGACAGACAGATTGACCGACAGACAGACAACAGGAGAGTGAGCGGCTAGCTCTTTCTGGAAGCTATGCAAAAGCATCAGCTGCAACGAAGTCGATTATATTTTCTCGTGTCACGAATAAGAGAAATGTTCAGAATATGAAACTGAAAATTTAAGTTAAAAATCTAACAACAGCAGCAGCAGCATCAACAACAACAACTGCAAAAAACAACTACTGCTACTGCTACTAGTCCCACAACTTCTTTTATATGTATATATGTATACACATATATGTAAATATATACATATTTATAAATGTATATATGTATGTATATACGTATGTATGCATAATAAATATAGCAACAAATAGGCGTAATAAAAATCACCTCAAACATAGAAACCATAAAGCTAACACCTAGATGATGTTTTCTCTGAATTTCAACAATTTCAAATATGGAAATCGACTAAAGATATTCTTCAACTATTGAAGAACTCCGACAGAGAGCTGGTGAAATATCAATAAGCAACAATGTGTATTTGTTAATCACCAATAGCTATGGCAGATATAACATTAAGATTTTCAAATTGCTCTACCTTAGAAAGCATTTTGAAGCTCATACATAACTATAAATATAACAAAGAAATTCGTTCTTGTTATGTCTCTAACACTCTTAATTCAATATAGTTTTCACTAATCATACACATAACTGTTTCACTAAAACTTACAATATGTCAATCTGTACATGATACTATTTGTTTACACACGCGTGTAAGAACACGCGTATGTACACATACACAAATAGTATCTGTTTCTATGTGAAGATATCTTTTCGCACATACATCTATTTATGATTTTTCGTTATCCAATGTAAAGCAAAAACAAAAACATTTACCATAGGCACACATATACATCAAGTAGACGTATACGCAAATGCATAAATTAAAAAGTTAACGTCTGTGATTTGCCATATACATGTATATACATCAAAGGTTCTACATGTTTTAACCAAGCGTTTCCAGATATGATAATCATCGATGTTTGGAAATCGAAAATACTAACTTAATAGTTTCCTAGTAACTATCAAAGAAAATACTCAAACTTTAGACTTGGCTACGTATCAAAAATGCTCTTTCGCTAGCTTGTTTTTGAGCTGATCACACATGCTCTGTGATTATTAAATTATTTAAAAAATTCATTAATATTTTTGCAAGCCAACTTCACAGCAAAGTAAGGAAAAATATGTCGTTAATGTTATATTCTCATATCTCACGTAAATATAATACTCCATATGTAAGGAATTTGGTAGCATCTCTCCTAAAAAGAAAAAAAAACGCCGCAACCGATTTATAATTTAATTAATAATTCCTCCTACCTCCAAGCCACGTTACGAAGTCTTTTTTTTCTTTCATAATATATTTTATATCTAATGGTTGTTTCAAAATGAGTAACTCAAGATCAAACATTCTCTGTATACTTATAAAATATTTTCCAGACACTTTTTTCTTTAAATTACATAAAAATCTGTTTTCATTCTTTTCTTTGCTAGAATCATCAGCGTTTAAGTAATGCTGCCCTTGCGAGTTGCAATATATTTCTTGAATTTCAAAAACTTTTTCCTTGATATAAAGTCATGTATACGACTAGCAAATGTATCAACACATACTGTCTCCACGTTGGTGAGTGAAGGCGTGACTGTGTGATAAAGAGCTTGCATTCCAACCACATTAGTTCGAGTTCAATCCCACTGCACAGCACCTTTGTCAAGTGTTATTTACTGTTATTCCACTCAGCTGGAAAAATGAGTAGTACCTGTATTTCAAAGGGGCCGGCCTTGTCACACTCTGTGTCACACTAAATCTCCTTGAGAACTACGTTAAGGGTACACGTGTCAGTGGAGTGCTCAGCCATTTACTCGTTAATTTCACGAGCAAGCTGTTCCGTTGATCGTATCAGCTGGGACCCTCGTCGTCGTAACCGATGGAGTGGTCCTTTTGACAGTAGTCTTAGATCAACCAATGCCTCGTGAGTGAATCTGATTGACGGAACCTGTAAGTGAGTCTGTCATGTTTATATGTGTGTATGTATATATATATGTGTGTATGTATGTATATATATGTGTGTATGTATGTATATATATGTGTGTATCTATGTATAGACTTCGGCTATGCTGGGGCACTGCATGGAAGAGTTTTAGTTGAAGGAATAATATATTTTTTAAAAGCCTGGACTTATTCTATCACTCGCCTTTTGCTGAGCCGCAAGATTACAGGGACCATAGACACACTCGCACCAGTGGTGTGGTACAAACACACACACGCACACCCTCACACACACACACATACACTCACACATGTATATACATATACGACGGGCATCTTCCAGTTTCCCTCTATCAAATCTGCCATCAAGGCTTTGGTCGATCCGAGGCTACAGTTGAAAACAGCTGCCCAAGTTGCCGCGCAATTGGAACGAACCTGAACTCATGCAGTTGGGAAACAAACTCCTTACAGCACAGCTACACTTGCACCTATCATAAATGATACTGACTTTTCGAATTTCGAAGCGGAGACATCAGCTGTTATAACTATACATATGTTGGCGGCGAACAGAATTCTTTGTACGAAATCCATATCACGCAATATGTTTATGACTGTTATCAACACTTTGCCATTTAGTGCAATAATCCGTTAATCACCCGATATTATGAGATGCTGTGATTGTTATTCACTAAGAAATGCGGGTTGATTGGTAGAAACTCTCAGTAATTTTCATCTGAAATATCTCGTCGATTTTATGCTTTTGAAAATTCAAAAGCACACTACAAAAGGCAAACAAAACTCTGCGTTTTCCCTACATGGTCTAAATGAGTTTTAAAGAATACAACCTAATTAACAGCCATTACTGCCTACAATTATACAGATGGAATTCTTGCTACAACTATTCGCTGTTATGACAGTCTCAGTAATATTAACTGATGGGCTCGTAAGAAATCTTGGGTTTCTAAACTTGGGTTTCGAAATGTGGACCTCAATGAAATGTATATTACATGTTCCTTTCTACAAATAAGAGTGATAAAAGTGAAACTCAAGGACTTGATTTGTTATTCAAAAGAAATTTTCTGTTATGTTATCGATTTTGCTCCATTGGTATGTTTATTAGATATATAGCACTCGAACACACAGGCGTCGTGACAAACAAATGACATTTTAAAATACGTTACATCAAAGTTACTCACCGATCGTAGTTGTTGAATGATATGGAAGTTATTAAATGATGAGGATTTTAAAATTAGAAAATATGAACTCAATAACAGAGCTGTGAAAATGAAAACAAAATTTGTTCTTACATTGCTTAATGTGTGAGAAGGGAAAAATTTGGATTGAAAACGTTCGAATTTGAAATGACTGATGTACACTGCTAAATAAATAATAGAGATTTATGAATTTGGGTTTCGTCATATATTGAAAGCTCATTACAATAAAAAGAACATTTGTACTTACAATAATCGATGTAGGACATAAATATTTCCATGATATTTTCCAGTAGAGGTTTGGTGCTTTACCAAGCATCATCTTGATATCATCAGAAAAATTTTCAAAACCTATTAAGTTTCATGATTTGATGAAAAAGTAATAAAAGAAAAAGAAAACAAGAAAAATTATTATTGGAAACATTGAAAGAAAATCAATATGCAATTAATTGTTAATATATTCTATATTCCGTTCTGGTAAATATTTGGCTTCGATGTTGATTTTTAATCGTGAGGTAGAAAAATATATTGTGCATTGTTAGCGCTGTGTTGTCCATTTATTAAATGTATCGTTTATTGCTTCCACTGTGTATGTAAGTACATAGGCATGTATGTACATGCCTGCGACTCTATGGGTGTAGATATGAATGCAAGTATACAGGCGTGTATGTGTATATATATATATATATAT
>NC_068987.1:85602851-85605351 GCF_001194135.2 Octopus bimaculoides
ATATATATATATATATACATACATATATGTACATACTGACATATATATGTCTCTCCCTCTTCCTCCTTTTCTCTCTCGTTGTTCAAACGTGACCATCGTCCATCTTTTTCCCCCACGTATTCAACTTCCTTTTCTTCCGGTCTGTTGCACAGACCAGGCATACTCTTGTCTGTCTCCTCCCCTATCTATTCTCCTGTCAAATAATGCCCCTGAGCGTTCGCCACTTTACTCCGTCTGGCGTAGCAGCCCTCACTATTTGATTCACGGTCCTCTTTTTGTTACCAGCTTCGACCCTCCGCAAAATCTCAAATTTCATTTTGGCTTACGGGAGCAGCTGTTTCATCGAAGGCACATATTGTCGTGAATTGCTCGAAATATGGAGTAGACAAACAGCGGACAACTGAAGAAGTGTCGCTCTTTATGTTACTTATTTTGCATTCCATTTGTTTCTCTCGTTGTTCGCAAAAAATTAGTCTTTGTAATTCATGTTGTTTTTCGTATTTCGGCTTCCATGTTTTCAAATTTCATGTTCTTTACGTTTTGTGATGTGCTGTAGCCATGTATGCATATATATATATATATATATATATATATATATATATATATATATATATATATATATATATATACTTTCCAAGTAAGTTTAACTATCTATCAATATATATGTATATATGGGACTGAACCCGGAACCATGTGGTTCGTAAGCAAGCTACTTACCACACAGGGGATGTGTTTATCCACTTAACTAAGAACGATTTTATCTACACAAGTTGTCATACTTAGTGAGGAAGAAAAATGTGAAACAAAACTATCTAGTGGCATTTTATCCTGTGGAGTTAGTGTCAAGCATGTAACTAATCTAATCTTTAAAATTGCTGGCAACCAGGGCTTCATTGTAGCACAGGGCAGCGGTGTTGAAAATTTATTTATTCGATGACTGAGGGGAGAGTCTTTTGCTGGTCCCATTCACTAGGTTCCTAAACACTATTGCTGGATATCAGGAAGGTGTGTTAATGAGTGTCAATCATACGACGGGCTTCCTCTATGTTTTCCTTCACCCGATTCACTTACAAAAGCATAGGGTAATCCGTATTGATAGAAGACACTTGCGAAAGATACTGCGTCTAGGAACTAAAACCGATATCAGGTGACTGTAAAGCGATTCTCTTTAACCATCAGCCATTCATGCGCCTGGATATAATAACTAGAAAATATATACAAAATGGTGTAAAGGTACTGAAGCTAAACTAATTTTGTTTCTGTCATTCAGTGCTTAATAGTTTTGACATATCCGTAGAGACGAAATATATTTTAGACAAGCGATTTTAACAGTATAACACTTAATGCACAAAGGGAAATGCAATATTTTTGAAATAGATTATTGCATATCTGATTGCGCCTTTTCCATTAGCTCATTTTAATATTGATGTGGAAATATAGTTTCTTGCAGGATAAGTGCTTTGATGTAAAAAAAAAAATGATTGAATATATTTAGAGATAGAACAAGGTAAGGATACTGCGTGAGAGAAAGAGAGGATGATATATATATATATATATATATATATATATAGTGATAGACAGGGATAGAGAGAGAGAGAGAGAAAGGAGTTAAAAAGGGCTTTAGAGTGTATAAATTAGTTTTAAATGTGAAGTGTCAGAAAATAGTTTTAAAATAAAACAATTTAATGATTTACTATATTTAAACTCATACTCAAACATTACATTCTTTTTAAAGCTCATATATATATATTCTGTTCATTTGCTTTTACTTGTTTAAGTCATTTGACAGCGGTCATGCTGGAGCACCGCCTTTTAGTTGAGCAAATCAGCCGCAGGACTTATTCTTAGTAAGCCTAGTACTTAATCTAACGTTCACTTTTTGCCGAATCGCTAAGTTACGGGGACGTAAACACACCAGCATCGGTTAGAAAGCGATGTTGGAGTGGGGGACAAACACAAACACAGAATCATATGCACACACCTACATGCATACACGTTGGTCTGGCTGGTAGACATGTAAAACTGCTGGTTTTGCATAACCAACCTTGCTCGCACTTGTGCCTCGGAGGGTAACTCTCTAGGTGCAATTCCATGGTCATCCATGACAGAAAGGGATCTCTTTAAGGCAGCAAGCTGGCAGAAACATTAGCACGCCGGGCAAAATGCTTAGCGGTATTCCATCTGCCGTTACGTTCTGAGTTCAAATTCCGCCGAGGTGGACTTTGTCTTTCATCCTTTCGGGGTCGATGAAATAAGTACCAGTTACGCATTGGAGTCGATATAATCGACTTAATCCGTTTGTCTGTCCTTGTTTGTCCCCTCTGCCTGTAGCCCCTTGTGGGCAGTAAAGAAATAACAAAGGGGTCTCTTTACTCTTTGTATATATAAATACACAAACAAACACACACACAAACACATATCTATATATACAGCGAGAGAGAGAGATAGATAGAGAGAGAACGAGAGAGAGCTGGCTTTCTTCAAGAAAAAAATGAGAGAG
>NC_068987.1:85610351-85614193 GCF_001194135.2 Octopus bimaculoides
TCATGTAGAGTTGAGTCAAGCTGTTATTAAAAATATGTCATTAGTAGCAAACGTATTGAGTGCTACTCTCTTTTTCTCACTCGTATTACATTAATCCGGCTGCATGTGTGTGTTTTTTTTGTACGTATGTATTTATGCTTACCGGTGACTGAAGTTACGTCTATTTATTTATTAGAAATGTAACGCAACAATTCAGTAAATAGAGAGCTCTAAAATAAGTGCAAATCTGAATTAAATACGCTGGGTCGAGTGGATATGATTGATTAAAACCAGCGAACATAGCACCACAGAATGGCCACAATCAAACGACTGAAACTAGGAAAATAATAAAACAATGTACTTACATTACACAGCATTGGTAAACCAAGGAGGAAGGAGATGGCTATGATCAATGCACGAACACAAATAGTTCTTGGAATGGTATTAATATATGTACGTAGTTCATCCAATATAGAACTCATCACGCATTCTACAATAGAAAACTGAAAACAAATAACAAAACAAACATTATCATTGAAATAAAATGAAACAAAGAGAATAACAATTGTATTCATATCATCTAACCAGTTCTTTAAATAAACCAAGAGCAGTTCTGGCAAAGAGAGAGAGACTGAGTAGTTTTTATATTTGTGGGTGAGTTATATTAGCTAGCGTCAATGTAAGAATGTTCAAGTATTGATTGGTTTTAAGCTAGGAATATTGCATATTGAATTGGCAACCACATCAGATCGTTGTATAGTTATATTGATTGTGCATCAGTTATTGCGGGTATATGCGTTCAAATCACGATGGGGGTCGGCTCTGGATTTGATTGTTTTCTCAGAAAAGGGAAGTGGATTGATAAATAAAATACTGCTTCGTTTCTTCTCTCTCTCTCTCTCTCTCTCTCTCTCTCTCCCCCCATTTATCCCCCTCTTTCGTAATACTGGCATTTCTAGGGATAACCCCTCTGATCCACAACGGCGTTGAGGAAACCTTCGCTGCCCCACAGCCAACCTTCTTACTGAGCCCTGTAATGCCAACATGTTGAATGCTCTGTAAAGAGACTGGCCTTCAAACCATCCGCATCGCGCTTCGATGGACTGACATATTCGTTGCTACCGATTGCTTTGGAAAATCCCACCAGCTCAACATATTTCTTCTATTTCTCTCGCTGTTCTTTTCAGTGCTGTCCTCCCAGGGAATTTATAACCTCTTTCTTTCCTTCTTTCTCCGAATTAGCTAATTTGCACTGCATGATGTAGTTTTGTCACGCACTAATCACAGCGTCCTTTGTTTTCAGACACGGTGAAGAGCTGAACGAGAAAACTGTTATGTAATTGTAACCGTCCAGGGGTGGAGAGATGCGCAGTATAGCACAAAACGGAAATGAAGAATATTTAAACAACCCTTAAAACACTAAAGAAGTTTAGTCCATTGAATCGATTTTTAGCACGTCTAGTATTTATAGATGTCAATGAGACAGCGTTTAGGTGACTGCTCGGTATGCGAGGTGTAAAGGACAACTTTCCATCAAATAACACTCTGCCATCTTGAGACAAACGGACTGTAGTACATTAAACCTGATATGTATACGAAATGGTCGTAGAGTTACTTATTTTGGTCATGGTTTTCGGTGAATTGAAGTTTTTGTCTTTGAGAAATAAAACAAACCAAATCGTGATATTTAGCCCCTTTCACAGAAAAAGTGAGAGAATTTAGGGCTAAACAACATTAACAACACAAGTTTTAGTTTAAAAAAAAAACATCATTTGGATCCCATACACTTTTGGATTACTGAGGCGTGCTCAATACTTGCTGTCTATGTAATTAACCTAAAATCAGTCAACCCATGGCGCAGGTCTTTTCTGATGATTAAAGAGAAAGAAATGGATGTTATCCCAATTATGGATGTTCCAAAGCAAAGTAGAATGTCTTTCTCAAGACTGAAGCATATTCGCTGCTATGGATTACTTGAAGGTTGTCTATACTAGGAAGCTGTTCGCAAAACTTATTTAAATAATTTCATAGCAACCCAGACATTGAACCGTAGTTGGAAAGCTACAGATTATCTGCCAGAGCTGAAAAGTTAATTGTTATAGATTTGTCCTTTATCTTTTAGTGGTCAATAAATTATGAGTAAATAACATTCTAGTATTCAATCGATTTTTGTTACTAAAAAGATTAAAGAAGAAAAAAAAAGTGATTTTGCACTAAATTATTTGTTTTCAGTTAAAGACGTTTTATCAATGATGATTCAACGAACTAAGTTCCTAAAAATATTTTGGTTCACTCTTCTGCGATATGTTGGAAATACTGCCGAATTTTATTAGAGTTTTAATTCTTCCTAGTTTCACATGTTTATATTGTATGTACTGAGATCGTGTCAGTCAAGTATAGACTCTGCTAATACTGGAACGTCTAGGGAATGGACAGTACGAACAGAATCACCTGCGCGGATGCTTCTGATATCAATAACATATCCAGTCTTAATGATGTTGAAGCAATCGTCTCTGGGAACTTCGGCTTCCTCCCCAAATCGATAAAAGTTTAGGAGCTAAAATAAAATAATTTTATTGAAAGAAACAATTTAGTCACTCGTCTTTGAGTTTGTGTTTGTCCGCCACCACACCACCTGGAAGCCAGTTTTGGTGAGTTTACGTCCCCGTAACATTGCGTCTCGGCAAAAAAGAAGGATAGAATTAGTACGAGGTTTCAAAAAATAATTATTGGGATCTCCTCGTTCTACTAAATAGTCTTTGAAGTGGGTGCCCCAGCATGGTCTAATGACTTCAAAGAAGAGATAAATGACAAAAAAAAAAATTGAATAAAAGCCTATCTTAATCTCGGATGAGTCACGTGTATCATCAATAAAGAAGTTTACTGTTGTCAATATCTGCAATTATTCGGCCCGTTATGTATCTCCTTTCAAACCAATTCAAGAACATTTCCTAAAAAAATATTTCGGATAATTTTTCCTCGTAAAACTAAATTCCAACTGACAAGGGTAAAAATTCTGGGAAAATGTGAATGCTTTTTATGTCTGCTGAATAAAGAGTAAGTGGATACTGACTACGGGAATCGAATGATGTAGCCTGTATTTAATCAGTTCTCATCAAATGGTAAGAAATAACAGACGAAAGTTGATTTGTTTTTCACCAGTTTTCTAACAACTAGATTTCAAATATAAACAGCTCCCAAGACTGTAATTAAAATCTGTGGACGTCAGAATTATTTTGTAATTGTAATTATCATCGGAAATGTTTTACAATTATGATTAAAAATCTTTGAAGTAAATTGATAATAATAAACAAACAAAAAAAGATCTTCCATTTATGAATTTTTTTTTTTTGTATTTTCAGTTTTTCTTTCTGCTAATGTTTGAGGAAGTTTAATCAATGTTATCCTCCTCCTCCTCCTCCTCCTCCTCATCATCATCATCATCAACAACAACAGCGACAACTTCACCAACGTCATCATCACCATAATCATCCAAATTATTTCTCTTCTTCCTCACCTTCATGTTATCATTTTTACCTCAATAGTCAATCAACCCCACCACGATCACCACCTACGCAGTCCACACCGTCATCATCATCATCGTCATCATCATCATCATTACAAGTACATCTCTGAGCTGTGCGATCTTCGTGATAATTAAGGTCAACGCAACGGTTATTATCATTTCATAAACTCTTTAACATCGCCAGTAACAAAATAGACGTAATTGGTAAATGTTTTACTACTACTACTACTACTACTAATAATAATAATAATAATAATAATAATAATAATAATAATAAGAAGAAGAAGAAGAAGAAGAAGAAGAAGAAGAAGAAAAAGAAGAAGAACAAGAAGAACAA
>NC_068987.1:85614203-85614949 GCF_001194135.2 Octopus bimaculoides
CACAACAATAATAATAATAATAATAATAATAATAAAAATAATAATAATAATTCTGCTGCATGCTACTACTACTACTACTACTACTACTACTACTACTACTACTACTACTACTACTACTACTTCTATTACTACTATTACTGCTGCTACAACTAAGAACAACAACACCAGTATCAAGAAGAACAAGAGCAGCAGCTATAAAAAGGAATGATACAAAGAATGCTATGATGATAATAAATTAATATTAATTACGAATTAGAAGTGCTAATCAGTAATCTATATAAATATAAATTTGTTACCAGTTCATATATGTTCCAGACATATTCAAACCCGTAAAAAAGCTATTGACTCCATTTTGTCATGGAGAAATATTCTCTCAGTAGACAAAAGGAAAAGGTGTAAAAACAGTAATCCCCCGATTATCCCGGGTGTTATGCTCCAAAAGGTCCCACAGAAATAATTAAAATCTAAAAAAATATATCGGTTGCAGAAACCCACAATGTACTGAGGAGTCTGCGACATAAATTTACGTTTGTTTAGGCGAGCGCAGGCGTGGCTGTGTGGTAAGAAGCTTGCTTGCCAACCACATGGATCCGGGCTCAGTCCAACTGCGGGGCATGTTGGGAAAATATCTTCTACTATAGCCTCTGACCGACAATAGCCTTATGAGTGGATTTGGTAGACGGAAACTGAAAGAAGCCCGTTGTATATATATATATATATATATATATATATATATATATATATAT
>NC_068987.1:85615192-85617329 GCF_001194135.2 Octopus bimaculoides
ATGATGATGATGATGATGATGATAATAATAATAATAATAATAATAATAATAATAATAATAATGATAATAATAATGGACTCTCCTGCCGAAGATGATGTATAAATGTGAGGCTTTTGTCGAACGACCTGCCCAAATGATTTGCTTATAGTGATCAAATGTTCGTGTTGCACATTAGCTCACTCTCTCCATCAAATCACTGTTGTCTGAACTGGTGCATGGTGTACTACGTGTCACGTGTCGAAGTGATCGCATAGCAACTGGAGATGAAATGTTTTGATCAAGAACACACCGCTCCACTCCGGTCTAGGAATTGAAATCATGACCTAGCGATCGTGAGTGTAAGCCCCTAACCACTATTCCATGCACCCTTGCATGATAATAAAAACAACAACATCAATAATAACAATAATGGTGATCCTTTGTACTAAAGGCGCAAGGCCTGAAATTTGGGGGAGGGGACTAGTCGATTACATCGATTCCAGTGTTTCACTGGTACTTAGTTTATCGACCCCGAGAAGATGAAAAGCAAAGTCGACCTCGGCGGAGTGTTAACTGAGAACGTAAGCATGACGGACGAAATGCTGCTAAGTATTTTTCCGATGTGCTAACGGTTCTGCCAATTCGCCATAATAATAATAATAATCATTAAATGGTATTTATATTCCGCGACATATTTTGATTTAGCTGTGATTCCTTAAAAAGAAAATGTAAACAAAACGAAAACAAAACAAGCAGAAAAAAAAAAACGAAATAAAATGCAAAAACAGACGAATTTTCTTGCTAATACAGTCCCCGTGGGAAGATACTGTTGCAAATTTTTATTTAACATATATTGAATGATATTCTAAAATTTAATTTAGAATATTTAGAAGTTTGTTTAGAATACTTAGATTATTTTGGAATATTTTGATCATTTCTACTTGGATAGAACACTTTCTCAACCATAATTCTAATGAAATACATTGCTCATGCACTTCAATTATTTTCTTTTAAATTAACAATTTAATTTAATAATTAACATTTTTCTAAAAAATTAGATTTGCGCTAGTAATGTAACGCAACTAAATGATTCTTAAATAAAATTATGGGCAGAAATCTTAAATATGGCATTTAAGAATTCTAACTCTAAACTGGTTTTTAAATGGTAGTTTTGTAACAGACGCTGGTTGGCATAAATTCAGGCGTTCATTTAGTAATCTTTTGTCTCCGGGAGCCATTTATTTCGTGTGTGCGTGCGCGTACATGTGTGTTTGTAAGTGTGTGATTGTGTTTATGAACACAAGTTGGGGTATTGTTTATATATTACACTTAACGCTTGTTAGACATACAACCCTTTCTTTCTCTACATCAAAGAATAACGACAACTTTCAAAACAGCAGTCTAGGACAGAAATACACGCCTCTGTTTCACGTTTAGTTAACAAACAGGACTTCTCTCGACATTCTAGAAAAAGGTTGTCAAAATTTACTTCAAAGCACTGTGTCATCTTATGGTGCAATGAATAATGTAATCCTACTTAGCACTAAGAAGATGGGATGGTTATGGTTGGGAAGTCGTTAGTTATAGATTTGCTTGATCAGGAATGAGCGGGAGTTAAATCATAAGATTACTAGTAACAATGTAATTACACATCGGAAGATAAAACGATTGAAGTATTTCACGCCAAACGTGAACACATATCTTGCGCTCTACATGTTTTGAAAATATTGTATCAATTAGGCTAATTATATTGTAATTATATTTAGCCGGACTTCTAAATAAAGTACTGAAATGCAGGCGATATTCTAGGCAACGTTTTCGAATTCACATTAATTGTTTTGACGAATGCGTGAGATTCATAGAGCCATTCATTGAAAAATGGAAGTATGATATAATATGGTGTCTTTTCATGTGGACATGCAAAGTAAACACAGTAAATGCAATTACTAAACGTATAAGATATTTACCTGTGAACCGATTCCCAGTAAAGCCATCATGAAGAAAAAGCAGACTGACCAAATTGGTGCTATTGGCATTCGAGCTAACGCTTCTGGGTAGACTTCGAACACCAAACCTGGTCCTAGAATAAAAGAATTAGATCGTGGTACGATATGATTTCATAGAAACAGATAGAAGTAATATGGTGAATACATATATA
>NC_068987.1:85617807-85619546 GCF_001194135.2 Octopus bimaculoides
CCGAAGACACACAAAATCTATTGACTTCTCTAAATATTTATCATTGGGTGTCAAATTTATATCCCATATATATATATATATATATATATACATGTGTGTGTGTGTGGGGGGGTGTCTGTGTATGTGTGTGTATGTATGTATGTATGTATAAAAGTATACGCGTGAGTGGGTAAACGAAAGAAGGGCACTCAACCAATTTATTGAGAGTTACATGGATGGATCAAATCCGTTTGATTTAAATTCGCTGCTACTCTGAGAGTTTCAAGCGTGATGCTAGTTGTCAGCAATTGAAATTCACAATGGCTGACGACTAGCACACGCTTGAAAGTCAAGAGTACCAACGAATCTGAATCAAACTGTTTTGATTCTTATCGATATATATATATGCTTATGGATGTGTGTGTGTGTGTGTGTGTGTGTGTGTGTGTGTGTGTGTAAATATATATTTGTGATTGTGCGTGCATGTTGTGTGTGTGCAAGCCCCTGTATGTGTACTTGATTGTAGCGTATGTAAGTGTCAGTATAACAGCAACATAAATTGATAAAAGGCAAAATATCACAAGTCCATAACAATGAAGCTGGGTGGAAGCTGCACTGTAGAATGGTCGCCAGGTCTTCCTATTACTACCCAAAAACAGACGATGCCAAATACAGTAAGCCAAAAATGAATACTCTGTACTTATGAAAAAGATAATAAGATTAGTGTGTTTTCTTCTATAGGATTTAAATGCGTAGAAACATTAATAAATTCCAAAAGCAAATGATCCCATTCCATAGACTTCATACACATATATTCAGTTCTTGTGTTGTGTACATAGAGTTCTCCAGCATTGTTTGTGTGCCAAGTTGCTTTAGATCTGTTCCTCTAACCATTTCCTGAAATCACGTTGTTTGTAAAGTGAAAGAGAATTTTTTCCTAACCACCACGACCCATAAATAAATAAATAAATAAATAAATAAAATCAGACAAAGGGTGTAGTTGTGGTGTTGGTGTTGGGGTTACTCAGTAGCATTGTATAGTGAGAGTGCAAATTAGGAAATTTGGTAAATGCTTCCATAATCCTTAGCATCAGTTCATCTTTGGCGTAACATGGAGTGTTATTGGTCTCTCGCTCAGCTACGCCCCACACATAATAATCAAGCGGTTTGCAATCTGCGGAGTTATGTGGCCAGATTTTAGTGGTGATGTGGTCGCAGAAATTGTCTGACACCCATGACGGGGTTCTCCTGCTTGTGTGGCATGATACAGAGCCCTGTTGTCAGACATAGGGTCTTCCCGTAGCTACCTTCTTGACCCAGGGCAGTACTATCTCCTCCGGGCACTTAATGTAGGACTCTGTGTTGAGTGTGAAGCTCTGTGGGAAGATGAATGGAGGCATACCATCACCACCACTAGTGATCACTCCAAACACCATGAAGTTGACAGGATGTTTGATTTTTATCCCTCTCGGCTCATATCCTCAGATTGCACTGTCCTCATATTGACACCCAAACACTCTGAAATGTTCGATTTGGAGTGCAGGTGCGAATGCCAAGCATTATATCATGTCGTTTCCAAATTTCTGTGAGAGTGAATTGCGTCATGATGCTGTTTTTCTGAAAGACGGTGCCCAACTGACTCTACTATACTGTGAAGCCGGCAAACTCAAAAACAAAATGTGCGCATGCATGAAATAAAAAATATAGAATGGCAGCAAGATATATATATATATATATATATGTATATATATATATATATG
>NC_068987.1:85619811-85621091 GCF_001194135.2 Octopus bimaculoides
ATATATATATATATATATATACACACATACATATACATATAGGTTAGTGACGTTCTGCTTTTTATACGAAGTAGAACTGTCTCAAGTAATTTTCACAAACACGGTTAGATACACACACACACATACATACATATATATAGTTCTATATATGTGGGTGTGTATTTCGGTATGTATACATATTTATAAAATGTTTATATGATGTCTCTAGATGTCTGCGTACGGGTATTTTATATTTCTTCATATTACACACTACATTAGCTTGTTTATGTGATATTTTGCGTTTTTGTCGCCATTTTATCCATATTTAAAATGGCAGTTTTCCTAACAAGCCAAAGAACACCCCAAACGCCAATAATTAGTTTGATTGCCAGCTGTAGGCGTCCAAATTGTTGACGAATGTATGTTTCATTGCAACAGTAATTGTACAGCCGGTTAAATTACCCGCATGATTGTTATCTAATATCTACCAGTTTTAGATTATAGACAAGTTTTCTGACGTGAATAATATCGAAGTAAACAGTGGCAGTTTGAAATTATTGACCAGTGATGTGTTAAAACAATAGCTCATTTATTTCCTTCGTATCGGTTACTTTCACACAATACATGGTCCATTTCATTAATATGTGTCATATACGTCTATTTGCTTATGTGTATCAATGGCATACACATATATGTGTTCGCGCGGGCGCGTGTGTGCCTGTGCGAAGTTATAACTTATGTATGCATGTGCCCATACACAAGCTGTACCTTTAGGCGGTTGGAACGCATTGTAGCTATATTGTTTAAATTCTCAGAGACCCCTATCATTCAGATATAATTTCGACTTCACTTCAGTTTCCTTGTTGAAAATATCTCTATCTCTTATATATATATATGTATATGTGTGTGTGTGTGTATGTGTCTGTGTGTGTGTGTGTGTGTGTGTGTGTGTGTGTGTGTACGCACATGTCATGGTTACCAGCCCCCTTCCACACGCACATTCACGCTCTCACATACACTCGCACGCGCACATTCGTTTTGGGATCACCACTACATTATTATCTTCCTTTCTTCCTAGCTCTCCTGTGTGACCCTCTAATGGAATTCGCCATGATAGACCGCTAGCCACTAAACCTTTTGTATATTCTCTCCCTGTTTATGTCTGTGTTCCTTTCTGTCAAAAAGCGTAGGCTCGAAACTTAAAAGACTTTCTCACTTCCCGAGCGTTAAACTAATATATCTGTTTGTTGATTACACACCCGTCTTCGTCGTCTACGTCTTTTGTTTTTTTGTAAATTCTC
>NC_068987.1:85621477-85623045 GCF_001194135.2 Octopus bimaculoides
ACACACACACACACACACACACACACACACACATATATATATATATATATATATATATTCGACCGAGGTATTTCGTCCGTCCTTATGTTCTGAGTTCAAATTCCACCGAGGTCGACTTTGGCTTTCATCCTTTCGGGGTCGATAAATTAAGTACCAGTTACGTAGAGGGGTCGATCTAATCGACTTAATCCCTTTTTATGTCCTTGTTTGTTCCCTCTATGTTAACCCCTTGTGGGAAATAAAGAAATAAGAAACGTTAGCACACAACCGGGCAAAATGCTTAACGGTATTTCGTGTCTTAACGTTCTGAGTTCAAATTCCGCCGAGGTCAACAAATTGACTGGCCCCCTCCTCCAAAATTTCAGGCCTTGAGCTTAGAGTAGAAAACGATATATACATCAGAGTTTTTATTCTCGTTTTGTGGTATTTTAAGCTGTGTGATACGACTGTATGGTACACCATGAAAAATAAAACAGGAAGATATAAATATGTACAGATAAACCTAAGGCGGAAGCAATACATAACTAAAGGACAGATGCATGAAGATAATCCTTTCTATAGTAGGTACAAAACCGCAGATTTGTGGAGATTGACTAATCGAATGCATTGACTCTAGTGTTCAGTTGGTAGTCATTTTATCGGCCCAGGAAGAATGAAAGGCGAAGTCGACTCCAGCAGAAACTTTGCTTAGAACGTAAAAATGAAACACTAAAATTTGACTGCTACTTTATCGACTTTGAAATGCATATTTGACCTTCAGAGGATCTGAACTCAAAATGCAAAGCGCCAGAATAACTCCTCCCCCAACGCACACACGCTCACAGATGGTTTTCTCTACACGGTTCTAACGACTCTTCCAAACCAACGCCTCTAAGTCAGAGAAACTCAAGCAGTTTCTGATTTAGGTATTATGTGTTCTCGAAACAAGTAACAGCTTTACTATATATCAATGTATTATGTAACATGTAAAACTAAGGTTTAGAAAGGCACGAGGTTTAAACTTTAATCACTTATTGTGCAATAGAATTCAGAGTATTAAGTTTTAATAAGTTATTTATTTCATTTAGAGAAGAAACATTGTGAGCGAAGCTAGTAAGAAACAGAATAAATCGAAGAAACTTGGAAATCGAAAGAGAATGAGGAAAATAATAAATTATGCATTTATAGAGGATGAGAGGGAAACAAGAGGTAATGGAAAGACACAGAATGGATGAAGAACGATGGAGAAAGGATCGAAATACGTTTAATAAGAGACAGGCTTTCGAAATATGTAGGTAGGAGATGAATTCACTCATGATAGCGTAATTGTAAAAGGGAATATTTATTAAGTGGTTGTTTTAAAATGAATAGGGATGTACAAGGCTTTTATACTGTGGAAGAAAGAAGCCGAGTATGCGTAAGTATTTGTGCTCAAAAGTGTTGAAAATTAAAGAACGGAGCGTGCACGTGAGAGGAAAAGGGAGAGAGGGAGAGAGAGTGAGATAGAGAGAGAGAGAGAGAGAGAGAGAGAGATAGAGATAGAGAGAGAGTGAGATAGAGAGAGAGAGAGAGAGAGAGAGAGAGAGAGA
>NC_068987.1:85623180-85625824 GCF_001194135.2 Octopus bimaculoides
ATATATATATATATATATATATATATATATATATATATATATATACGTATTCATTTATATTGCACAATGAAAATAGATAAAAGGGAATTAAAATAATTTATAAACTTCTGCGAAATTTCTTTGATGAATGCATTCAGTTAACAAACAGACATTAGCAAAAATGTTGTGTGAGAAATTACTCTAAATATGAAAAAGAGAGTATGTAGGAAAAAAAAAACATCAATGAATATCGTAAAGATATCCAAGAATTACGAAGAAAGTTGCATTATATTCGACTCACTTGTTAAAATAATGCACCAGTAACAAAATTTGTGTTAACCTTTCGAATTTGTTCATTCTTGTAATGTAACAAATTGCAAGGGCGTCAATATTTGTATCAGAAAAATATGGGATCTTCCAGGACTGATATGGTCAAGGATTAATTCAATTCAAATGCATTCAACGTATTTTCATTTCTATTACAGCATCACAAATTTGTATTTTAAAACAATATAAACCGGAAGCATATTTTGATAAATATTGTAAATATTTTGTTTTTCTATCGTTCGTGAAAAAAATCCTGAATGCATTTTCATAATATGCCGTGTGAAACGTCTTAACCTTTTCAATGTATATATTTACTGGACACATTAATACGCATGTTTATATGTTTGTATGCGTATCTACATGTATCTACATTTATAACTATTGGGTCATCCCATAAATAATGCGTTTTTTTTTTTAATTGCATGTACTAAAAGTCGAAGGGGGACAGGATAAACTACCTGCATCAACTTGTTATAGATGCAGGTAGTAATTTTTACCTTTGTATTTATTTTTAGTGCAAATTTTGAAGAGTGCAGTTTGATTTTAAAAGTTATTTTTTCAAAGCTATAATGTAA
This sequence comes from Octopus bimaculoides, assembly GCF_001194135.2. NCBI lineage: Eukaryota > Metazoa > Mollusca > Cephalopoda > Octopoda > Octopodidae > Octopus > Octopus bimaculoides. Next base: position 85,624,062 of record NC_068987.1, read on the forward strand.
ATTACAAAGGAGCATATTCGGCATATTTTGCTTTATGAGTTCAATAAAGGCAACAACGCAACGGAAAGTGCCAGGAATATTAATGCAGTATATGGGTATCGGTAAGTATAAGGCAGTGTCCACGGGGTTTCCAGAAAATCCGAGCGGAAACTACAGCCTAAAATACGAACCACGCTCTGGAAGATCCTAAGAGCTCGATGAGGACGTCCTACAAACCCCAGTGGAACAAAATCCCATGGTAACTGTTGAGGAACTAACAGAGCAGCTTGGATTTAGTATTTAAAAAACAACGTTTTTTTTGTGTGTTGTTAAATGACTTATAAACATCTTGCTTTTGTTTCAGCACACGATTTCAGATCAAGTCACTTGCTATGCAAGTACATCTCCGTAATATATACATATATATATATATATAAACACAGACTATTATTTTTATTATAATCCATATCTTTTAGTATCCATTATCAACAGCTCTAGAATTTACAAATCTCTTCCTACTGGAGGTTAAAGTACCACAAGATTGAATTTGCAACTTACAATCAATCATCCTTAAAAATCAATCTAAGCGAATGAATATAAATGACTAATGATTTTTTTTATATTAGGAAGGAAGCCAAGAATTTCGCAAAAATATTTCAAATCGATTTCGATCGGATATTCTAAGCTTCATTTAACTTATCGAAACCTTTGACAGAACTTTAATGATGCCCGTCTTTTTCTTTTATTTGTTCCAGTCATTGGACTGCGGTCATGCTGGATTACCACCTTTAGTCAAGCATATCGACCCCAGGACTTATTCTTTCTAAGCCTAGTGCTTATTCTATCAGACCTCTTTCACCGAACCGCAAAGTTACGGAGGCGTAATCACACCAACATCAGTTGTCGACTGATGCTGCGAGGACAAACACAGACAAACAAACATATACATATACATATATATATTACTCTTTTACTCTTCTACTTGTTTCAGTCGTTTGACTGCGGCCATGCTGGAGCACCGCCTTTAGTCGAACAAATCGATCTCAGAAGTTATTCTTTGTAAGGTTAGTACTTATTGCATCGTACAATTTTGTCGAACCGCTAGGTTATGGGACGTAAACACACCAACATGGGTTGTCAAGCGATGTTGGGGGGACAAACACAGACACACAAACACACACACATAGATATACATATATACGACGTCTACCAAATCCACCCACAAGGCTTTGGTCGGTCCGAGGCCATAGTAGAAGACACTTTCTCTAGGTGCCACACAGTGGAACTGAACCCGGAACCGTGTGGTTGGTGAGCAAGCTACTTATCACACAACCACACTTGTGCCTGTCTAATAAACTCCAAAAATATATAAATAATAGAATCATGCAAACTAAAGGAAACAGACAATCTGTACTTTAATCTCGAAGTAAAGATTATAGCAAATATTGTATGTGGGTGGTAAGCAAGTGGAAAGAAGGTATGTGCGGCCATATTGAATAAGCAACTGAGTCTTACAAAATATGTCTTGTCTGACAAATAATCATTGATTTAATTTAGTTGTGTATTTAAGACATGATGGACTATTTACATTATTTACATTTGACGGATAATTGTCCTCATCTTGTTTGTTGTTAACGCAAAATTTCGGCTGATATACCCTCCAGCCTTCATCAGGTGTATTGGGGAAATTTCGAAACTGGGTTCTAATTCTTAAGGTATTTTTCGATGTTATTATTATTATTATTATTATTATTATTATTATTATTATTATTATTATTATTATT
>NC_068987.1:85630257-85636969 GCF_001194135.2 Octopus bimaculoides
TGTGTGTGTGTGTGTGTGTGTGTGTGTGTGTGTGTGTGTGTGTTTATGTATACATTTATATATATGTGTGGGGGGGTGTTTGTGTGTGTGAGAGAGAGAGTTACTGGTATATCTATACTGGAGCCTGAACAATGCATATCGTTCTTGTAGAGAGCATGTCATTCCATATCATTAGCAGTTGTCTATTCTCTGTTGACCCATGAAGTGTTGCATTTTCGGTGTGTGGCTAATTACATCTCTTGTCTAAAAAAGAAGATAATTCGTTTTCTGGTTTTAGTATTTGTTTTTACACCATTCGTAATGTGAAGTCGTGTGTTTTGTGATATTTGTTATATCTCAGGTGAGTTAGTAACCTATGCTATATACATGTTTCTTTTTTTTTACGTCTGTTTTATCTATTTGTTAATTGCTATTTAATCGACTGTTAGATTAATCGTTCCACCAGCCTATCAGTCAAATACCTTCATTCGCCAATCATGAACTTGACCTCGTGTAGAGCATGCATTTTACAGATGAAGCGCTGAATGTCGCCCGAAGGTGTTTAGTAACTGAGTAACTTATAAGCTGAACGATTAATCAAGCCATTTTCTTTTAGTTCTCTTTATATTTGTATTCACATCGCATGCTTGCGAATTTGTAATAAACCTAGTAGAAGCAGTGTCGGGTAACTGTGAAAGGGAGTATTATTAAATGTGAATCAATGTGACTAGAGAAACACACACAAACACATTAATGAGCACACATATACACACACGCACGCATTCCACGCCGGAACCGCCTGTCGTACGCGCCCTCTACTATTCTGGTTTAGAATACATAAATAAGCTACAGCAGAATTACTCTTCCTTAACACGCTCTGCTCGATTTTAAGCAAATCAAAGAAACAAACGTCACGTGATATTGGAAGGATACCTGCACAAATTTTTTTCCGGGGATACTTGAAAGGCCACCTATACCTGGGTGCATCTCGGTTAAAAAGCTTCCCTACTTTGCTGGGCCATGATACAACAAAGGTGACTTAAAATAACCTGCCAGATCCTATCAGGTGCTGTTAAAAAACGTGGGTTAATATTTGACAGAAACAAAAAATCTAGGCTGATCTAAGTGTGTGTGTGTGTGTGTGTGCGTGCACATAAATATATGGTCGCCAGCATGGCTGTGTGGTGTAGTAAGAGGCTTGCTTCTTAACCGCATGGTTCTGGATTCAGTCCCACTGCGTCGTGGCACCTTGGGTAGGTATATTCTGCTATACCTTCGGGCCAACCTAAGCCTTGTGAGTGGATTTGGGAGACGGAAACTGAAAGAAGCTCGTCGTGTGTATATATACATATATATATGCATGCATATATGTATGTGTGCATGTATGTATGTGTGTTTTAGTGACTGTGTAGATGCATGTATGCATGTATGTATCTATGTATGTATATATGTATGTATGTATGTATGTATGTATGTGTGTCGTTGTGTCTGTGTTTCTCCCACTCACCACTTGACAGCTGGTTTTGATGCTCTTACCGCCCCATAACTTAGCGGTTCGGCAACAAGTCTCGCTAAAATAAGTACTAGGGTTAACAATAAATCCTGTTGTCGATTTGTTCGACTAAAAACCTTTCAAAGCAGCGCTCCAGCATGGCTGAAGTTAAATGACTAAAACAAGTACAAGAATGTGTGTGTGTGTGTGTGTGTGTGTGTGTGTGTGTTTGTTTGTGTGTGTGTGTGTGTGTGTGTGTGTGTGTGTGTGTGTGTGTACGTATGTATGTATATACACACGCACATATACGTACATATACATATGTGCCTGTCTATCAATCTGTCTCTCCTGGTATCTGTTTACACACACAAACACACACTCATATTCACATAACACACACACACACACAAACACACGTGTATAAAGAAATAGCTCTTGGTCCTTCGGGGGAGATGTAATTAAGAGCCATTAAACAGTTCTACGCGTTTCAGATTAGTACTTTTATTTTATTTTCGCCTAAAGCATTGATTTTAAATTTCTCATCCAACAATATAAAAATTAGTTTTCTGACTTAAATAAATAAACAAAAATCTAACAACACCATTCAAATTTGTTATCCCTCCCATAGTTTTGTAAACTCGTATTTACAATGATTATATTTCGTGACTAATCATCATTTTAGCTTTAACTATTTTAGAACTATTTTAGGACAATTTGAACTTTTTATACATTTTCTGCCAGCATAAATAATTTTTTGTAATTTAAGTACAATCCATCAATCTTGAAAGGAGAGGACAAGTCGATTACCTTGTCATCAGTACCTGATTGGAAACTATTTATCTATCTCGAATGTCTAAGAAGCTAAGTTGCATTTCAACTCAGAATTTTAAAAAGCGAAAGAAATCTTGCTAAGCATTTTTGTACGAGCATTAAATATTTTGCCACCTTGCCGCATTGGTGATACAAATAGAACGAAATAAGGAAGTCATTGGATTTCACAAATCCATGTTAAATGGATTTCTCTTACATTTGCACATACTTTTAATATTGAAATGTATATATGTGTTAGTGTGGTAGTACCTGACCTTTGGCTATTTACTCTTAAGTATGCCTTAGAAGCAAATCAGAGTATTACGTATGCGTGTAGTATGTTTTCAGATATTTCCTTCCTTCTGGGTTATTTTCTTTAAAAACTTTTAGTCAAACGAATCGACCTCAATAGTTATTCTTATATTTAAGCCTGGTACTTACTCTTTCGTTCTCTTGCGCCGAACTGTTAAGTCACAGCGATAGAAACACAACAATACATTTGTCAAGCAGTAGTGAGGAACAAACACACACGCACATACATACGCACATACGACGGGCTTCTTTCAGTTTCTGTCCACGAAATCCACTCAAGTTTTTGGTCGGTCCGTGGCTATAGTAGAAGACATTTGCAGAAACTGCCACGCTGTGGGACTGAACCCAGAACCACGTGGTTGAGATGCAAGCTTCTTATGACACAAGCACATGTATATATGATATATATGGAATTATATTTTGAGAACAATTTGAACTTTGACAAATAAAATCTGAGAACGCTAGAGATCTGGAACCTCGGGACGTTTTGAACAAAAGTTAAAGTCCATTTAGAGTCCTTCAACCTCTTGGAATTAATAGTGACATTCTTCTAAAACAATTACAATATTATAATATGAAGGAAATACGCAAATAAATAATGAAAGAGTCATGGTTGGAATGCCTCAGCCATAACCCCTCAATCAGAGCAGATAAAAGTATACACAATAGCAACAAAATCTACAACATTGGCGTCATTTTGTCTAATGAAGTTATTTGTATTTCTAATATCTTTTTTGTTATTCTGTTTCGCTTAAATTTTGGGGAAATATTTCAATGAAAATTCTAAATGAAAATATCACGTACCTTTCCCTGATACACTAGAAACAGGAACACCTTTTTCATGAGATATACATCCAAGGATAGAGAATACAATGCAACCGACAAATATACTTGTTGCACCATTTATTAATGTCAGAAGAATAGAGTCTCTCAAGCAATTATTTTTGAACTTGTTAAAACTTGATAGTGTTATTAAACCACCAGTCCCCGTGCTCAAAGAGAAAAATATTTGAGTTGCTGCGTCGCTCCAGACCTACAACAAAAACATAACAAAAGTAAGTGAATAAAGTAAAATTGAACTTACACTGAAATATTTATTTCTACCAAAATGTAATTGTAATCAACTTGTGTATATAATACAGGGTGACCCAAAAGTGGGTTTGCAGCTTTTCAACTGTGTCTTTCCCATTCATGTATAAGCTTAGAGCTTAATTATAAAACAGTATGAAACCATTATACTATTCTAATTTAGTTATTTGTAAGATAGAAATTTCACTGTAATAAAACGTTTAAAAAGAAATTTAAAGTGCCTACGTGATAACCGTAAACTTACTTGAGGGCCACCCCGTGTACTTTTGTATTTGAAGAATTGAATCAGATTATACAACGAAATATAACCTTGATGCAACTCAGATTTTATTTATATCATTGCAGTAGATATTATATATACTAGGTTCATTGCACTTGAATCCTGTGGGGATAAGTTTGGGGACATATTTAGGCGATGGTTTTCTTGCTGGTTAGCCCAGATAAAGTAAATCACCAGCACCGCTACCAACAACAACAGCAGCAACAATATTCTAGCCATGACAGTATCTTATATATTTGTTTTTGCCATTAGGAATTTTTTTTTCCTATACGTCCTTTCGTTCTCAACATAGTAGACTGTGGTCTACGGCAAATTTGACTGATATTTCTAGCAAGTCAACTCACTAGGGTGTTGAATCTCTTTTTTACTAAAATCTTGTTTCCATTGATCCACCTCTATTATATATACGCACATTTCGTGTTCTGGAACTGCTGCAGGCCTGAAAACCTAGGATTGATCGGAGGATGCTGTTATCACGAAACCAGCTTTCAGTTTGAATTCCATGCCAGACGGAAATCAAAGCATATGCAGTCAATAAAAAAATATGCTTTCGGCCGGAGACTCCAAGTAAAACTGAAAGTTCCAAGATTGTAATGTTTCTCCAACGCGGGTGCTGGAAATGTTTGTTACTTAAGAAAGTTGTTTTTGTTGTTCAGCACATAACAAACTCTGACCCCAAAAGATACAGAGTGTAAAACCTTCCATCCGTAACCATCCAATGGTTTCATTTTCAAACGTTATAGTAAAAAACAATTGCCCAATGTGCCGCCAGATGATACTGAACCTGGAACCATATAGTTGAGAAGCATATTTCATACCACAAAGCCATACCTGCACCTGTTATTAATAATGCATATGTGATGCTATTCTTAATGAATAACAGCACATGTACAGTAAAAAAAACTGCTTGTTTCTGAATTCTTCAACGTATGTTGTCAAAAATGTCATGTAGTATATAATGATGAATAAGGCGGCGAGTTGGCAGAAACGTTAGCACACCGGGTGAAATGCTTAGCGGTATTTTGTCTGTCTTTACGTTCTGAGTTCAAATTCCGCCGAGGTCGACTTTGCCTTTCATCTTTTCGGGGTCGATAAATTAAGTACCAGTTACGCACTGGGGTCGATGTAATCGACTCAGTCCGTTTGTCCGTCCTTGTTTGTCCCTTCTATGTTTATCTCCTTGTGAATAATAAAGAAATAAGAAACATTAGCACGCCGGACGAAATGCTTAGCAGTGTTTCGTCTGCCTTTACGTTCTGAATTCAAATTCCGCCGAGGTCGACCTTGCCTTTCATCCTTTCGGGGTCGATGAATTAAGTAACAATTACGTACTTGGGGGTTGATCTAATTGACTGGCCCGCCACCCCTAAAATTTCGGACTTTGTGCCTAGAGTAGAAAAGATTATATAATGTCGAACGTTCAACTTCTCCCAATTTGGTCGATTCATTTTACAAGATGATATCTGGGGCAATGTTTTGACATCTCAGGTATTCGCTGTCCTGTCCTAGGTTACCTAAACTATTTAATTGTCATCGAAACATAATAGATTGTTTTTAAAGCATTCATACATAAATGTTATATCCCCTTAGAATTAATCGCCGCAAAAGAATATCAACATTTTGTTAACATGTGGGAGAGCCTCTGTAAAATTTAAATAAATGAGAAAGAAGACATACAATGGTATCGTATGCTTTTCATTTCGGAAATTAATTGCTGTATTTATGCTCTTGTAAAATACATGTTATTTATTGACAGCTAATTATGTGATTTCTGCAATCTGAAATAAGTATAACACTATGAATGATGATGATGATGATTTTATTATTATTATTATTATTATTATTATTATTATTATTATTATTATTATTATTATTATTATTATTATTATTATTATTACTACTACTATTATTATTATTATTATTATTATTATTATTATTATTATTATTATTATTATTATTATTATTATTATTATTATTAGCTATTAAACCAACATAAGGCCTAGTAAAAGCAGTGTAAATATGAACGACAAGCATTTATGAAATTTTAACAAATCGTGAAAGAAAAATAAAGCAAATGGCAAAAGTGTATTTTCCAGAATATATTAATTCCTGTAAACAACATGAAAAATTAGAAAATACATAAATTAACATGATATAAACGTAGGTAAATGAAGAGATAGATCCAGAAAAATGAAGAATGAAAATGAAAACAATATGCATAACAGTAATGCTATGCAACGAAGGACATATAGAAATATGTAACGCATAAAGTTTTCTTTTTTTCCTTTCGGATAGAACATATATTATATATAATTCAAATATTGAAGGGTTTCTTTGGAAAAAATAGATACAAAACGCTGGAGTTATTTCAGAACATAATATTATGAAATACATAAAAATTGCAGTCAACAATATCAACAAATACATAGCACTGTTTTTATAAGTTATCTCTCTCTCTCTCCCTCTCTCTCTCTCTCCCTCTCTCTCTCCCTCTCTCCCCCCTCTCTCTCTCTCTCTCTCTCTCTCTCTTCATATATACATATGTATGTATGTGCGTATGTGTGTGTGTGTACATATGTATTATATATTGTCTACACACACAGATATATGTATGTATGCAGACATATATGTATGTATGTATAGAAACCTTTGTTACTATTATAAAAGTAATCATATATATACATACATATATACATGTATACATACACACACATAAATATGAATGTGTATATATATATTTATAGATATAC
>NC_068987.1:85637146-85643757 GCF_001194135.2 Octopus bimaculoides
TATATATATATATATATTAGCCGACGAGAAGATCTAAATCAGAAGAGAATGCAGAGTAACTTGTACGCTTGTATATCAGAAAAGTTTTAATCCACAATTCATGGACAATTTTTATAATACTTTATAAACTACAATTTATCTGACGCAATAATTTTTTTTAAGCATATTTAAATATGTATTCAGTATAGTTTGTATTAAATAATAATTCTAATATAAGTTATATAAAATCACTACTGATTGCCCTTTGGCTCTTTACCAATTTATACCAATGTCATTCCTTGAGTATACAAGTTATCTACAATATGGTGAGGTAACAGCCTTGTTTTATACGTCAACACTGTGTAATGTTGTACATTTAACAAGCGCTTCCTTCTTCATAGTTTCGTAGGTAGAATTAACTCTGTTTTACTGTTGAGTCTATGTTCAGTTTACGACAGCATAACACGATAACATCATAAATTGGTTCTCGTATTAGTGCGTAAATGAAACTTCTGTGATTCATATCTTTTATATTAATGTTTTTCGCCATGCAATTGAGGCAATATCTAATTAAAATTATCATCTCCGTCATTTTTAATGTATACACTTGTCGATAGGCCAGTCGCAGGATTATTTGTCTGATATAACCTCTTTTATGGACTTGTGTTAAAAAATAAAATAGATATCAGAGGGAGGCAAACATTCGTCCCACCAGCGGTAGCGAGGGCGCCAGATGCATTTCGGCCCTTCTGAGCCTTTTCAATGGCACATACTCACGACCGGCCACATCCTTTTTCATGAATATATATTTCAAATTATTTTTTTAATAATCCGCGCATTAAATATGCCAGGAACAATGTTACCTCAGAAACCAATAATTATGAAACTGAATATTGTATTTTATTTTAGGATATTTCTCTTATCCCATGTTTTGAAAATATTATTCAAGAATGTCTCTTTCGTGGACAGTAATTTCATAACTAGTTATAAACAATCAAGAATAAGAAATACTGCGCCGATAATATTTACGAAGAAACTCAATTTTTTTTGTACAAAGGAAAGTAATTGAAGTTTGTAGAGTAGAAAGTACGAACAATAATTCATATAAGACACCAATATTTTACAGAAACAGAATTGATTCTTTGTGTGAAACTCTCTATTCAAAATTTATACATGAATTATTTTCTTACAAATGAACCTGTCAGATAGCAGTCTACAAACAAGAAATACTTACTGAAGATATCAGTTCATTAAGAGGAAGTATATTGAAAATAGAAATACCAATGACAAGATTGATAAAAGAAATATAAATAAAGTAAGTAACGATGACAGACATTTCCTTCATGACCAAACTCTCATTGACGTTTTCAAGTTCTATTTAGTAAAAGAAAAAGAAGTCAGAAAGTGAGGTGCTGATTCCGCCTCAGAATATTGTGAAAATGGAGAGTGAACATAGCAACAGGATGCGAGCGAATGGACGAGCGAATGTTTTACGTAGGCAGAAGAATATAGAGAACAGAGAGGCATTCGTCACAGCACTTCCGGTGAACAGGATGACCTAAGTTCTGTAGGATTCTTGGTTGCCCCTGGGTGTTGCTTTTCTTTATTGGGGAAATATTTAACAATGACAATGTTCTTGTTAATTAATATTGTTTTGAATTGCTTACTGAAGATTCCCACAGTCATTTTGTTGGTATTGTCCTAAATATTTTTGGTAGCCCGTCTCTCCAATAATGAAATCTTTTTTTATTATTTCTTATTATCACAGGTTTTGTTGGCGCTCCTGGAGTCTTGCATGCGTAGCAGGCCTGCTAGCTGCAGCCCACGGTACCATGCTGCGTGTTCTTTTCAACTATCTAGTACTTTTCTGATTATTCTGGCCGTGCCAAGAGGGCAAAACTTTTGTAACAGTTCTACTGGGCACTCTTTTCCAATTTCCTTGATATTCCTCTTGATCCCTTCTGATATTGTTCGCAAGTACCCAACACTAATTAGCAATAACTTCACCTTCTTCATTTTCCATAGCCGGACTATTTCGTACTTAACAGGATTGCACATATCTACTTTTTCGCCTTCCTTCTTGACTATTTGTGGGTCGAAGGAGCATGCAACATCAACTATAGAGCGCATGTGGTGCATCTTGTCGACCACCACTAGATCCGGCTTGTTATGCTCTAGCACCTGATCAGTTTGGATTGGAAAATCCCAGTGGATTTTGCTAGTCTCCACTCCACCACTCTCTGTGCTCATACCACGTCTTGCCTCTCTAGATCCCACAGTTTCCAATGTAGCACTTTAGCTACTCTATCATGTCGCCACAACTTATAGTGGTTTGGGCACGTTTAGGGCATTCTTTTGTGATATGGGTTATAGTTTCGTCAACTCTTTTACAGATGCGGCACAGAAGAGACACTCGCTCATTTCTAATGTTGACTCTGCAATTCATGATCAAAGCTTGGTTATGCGCTGCCAGTATAATGCTCCCAGTCTCTTTTTTCAATGTTCCTTTCTTCAGCCAATCTCACCTATATTTTCCACTTGTATTGTTATTATTATTATTATTATTATTATTATTATTATTATTATTATTATTATTATTATTATTATCATTGCCTTTTCACAGCTTCTAACGCTGGAGATGTACTACGGTGTCAGCTGTTCACTACCGGTGAACTAAGGTAACACCCCTTATTTTCCAAGCACCTTCCGGAGTATTCGAGCGGTTCCAAGCAGTGCTGTTTTCTGCAAGTGCTCCAACCTTATTGCAGCCCCTATTTGTTCCACGCACTTCTCGAGATTTTTCTCACTGTTCCCAGCGCTCCGACAATTATTGGTACTACTGCTAACTTTTTCATCGACCACAACTGTTTAACCTTCCAAACTAACCTAGCGACTTTTTTTTCGTCCTTATCGCATACATTGTTGTCAGCTGGGCATCCTATATCTATGATCCAGCATAGTTTGCTTTCATTCTCAATTAAGACAGGCTGAAGATGATATTCGTACTAGTAAGCATGAGTGATTATTTTGTAATGCCTCCATATTTTCCAATGCAAATAATGTCCTACACAGCCGTTGCGATTTTTGAATTTGTTTGTTGTCAGCACAGGAGATTCCGAGACGAGATAGTTAATTATTTCATCAAATTTATGGCAGGCTCTCCATTTAGGATCGGAACCATTTTGAAGGACGTTAGCCACGTATTTTTTTCATAAGCAAGCTTTGATCTTGTGCCGCCAATATGAGACCTTCCATCTCTGCTTTTAGTCCTGAGGTTCTCCGCCACTCATGGGCTGTTGCTTGAGCTATGTCATCATTTCGGCCTTGAAGTATATACTGTCTATGTAGAGGCTTCTGTCTCCACCGCACCTCAATTTGTTTCTGCTCGTTCTTCTTTGCTGTCTGTGGTCCGTTTTGCTGTTTTCGTGGAAGTGTCTTTATGCTCTTCATCTACTTCAGGGTTAAGGGCAAGTTCCCTTGAGAATTTGCAAGCTTCCGCAGCATCCAGTCCTCTGTACTAGATAAGTACTTCTTCGTTGCTATCGTGGAGGCCTTACAGCGCAGTTCTACTTGCATCATTCCTCTCCCCACCCTTATTATTATTATTATTATTATTATTATTATTATTATTATTATTATTATTATTATTATTATTATTATTATTATTCAGTAGTCGGATTTTTATCACGTGCTTTCACTACACTACCATGCACAGCTCTGTGTGCTTTGGCTATGTGCCCGTGTTGTGTTGTGGTGCTCTTATTTTCAATGTATTGAAAGTGTTTTACGTAGGATGTGTGCGGTACGTAGTAGTGCTATTTTCTGTATGTTATATACACTTGTAAGTCCTGGTGTTTTGGTTATGTATTTGACTGAATGTTTTTATGTCATACCTAATACACCTACTATCATAAGAATTGTTTCAGTCTTTAGGCTCTACATTCGAGTTACTTCTATTTCCAGATCTTTGTACTTTGAAAGTTTCTGTTTCTTTTAGAGAAAACTTTTTATCTGTTGGTATTGATACATCAGTGAAGGTCCGTGGTTTAGTAGTTAGGGCATTTGACTCACGATCGTAAGGTTGTCAGTTCAATACCTAGCGACGCGTTGTGTCCTTGACCAAGACACTTTATTTCACGTCGCTCCAGTCCACTTAGCTGGCAAAAGTGAGTGGTACCTGTATTTCAAAGGGCCAGCCTTGTCACACTCTGTGTCACACTGAATCTCCCTGAGAACTGCGTTAAGTGTTCACGTGTCAGTGGAGTGCTGAGCCACTTGCACGTTAATTTCAGGAGAAAGCTGTTACGTTGATCGTATTAGCTGGAACCCTCATCGTCATAACCGACGGAGTGCTCCTTATTGATACATCGATTAGAAGGCATTTTTTTCTTAGTGATCTCTGTCAACTATATCCGGTCTGTTAGCCTTGATTTCTCTATCTGTGTGTATTGGCATATCCCAGATTATGGTTGCTTTTTCATTTTCTGTGACCTTTTCTGGGGTGTGCCTATACTGTCTCTTTTCTGCTGTCACTTCATAGTGTTGGCATAGCATCCACTGCATATAGGTCCCAACTCTGTCATGTATGTGAATATTTTCTTTCTTAGCCAGGATTCTGGGCAGCCAGAGACAATATGATTTATTGTTTTTACTCCGTCACCACATATTCTGCAGTTACTTGTATTTGTTTACATTTTGTATTTTTGATGATTTCTGGTGGGAAGGCTTTGATCTTGTGCTGGAATTAAAAATTCCTACAATCTCTGCTTTCAGTCCTGAGCTTCACAACCATCGTTGGGATTTTCCTTTGCTTTTTGTTTATCTGTTTATCTAACCCAATATTTGCCATGTAGGGGCTTTTCTTGCTATCGTTTTATCCATATACGCTGTTGTTCCAGTTTTAGTATGGATTTTAGCTGTTCTACAGCTTTTATTGTTTCTTCTTTCCTTCAATGACTTCATTCTTATATTTTTCAGCTTCCTCAAAGACTGAAAACAGATTTTTGGCTTGTTCGTGTTTTGTGGCTTGTCGTGTCAGTTTTCCTCTCTTCTGAAGTAAGTATTTCTTTAATTCTATGGTAGTTATTTTATAATAGTTTTCTAGCTGTATAAGGCCTCTACCACCTTTAATATGTTGAATATATGAATTTTCTCCGTCAGATTTTGAGTGGTGTATCCTAAATTCTGTCATCATTTTTTTCCCTGTTAATTTTAATTAGTTCATTTAGAGTCCAGTTAAGAACATTGTAGTTGTAACTTACAACAGAGATTGTTAGAGTGCTGATACCTATTATGTTGTTTTTCTCATTGAGCTCTGCTTTCAGTATTAATCTACTCGTCTATAGTATTCCTTTCTTATCTTCTCTTTTATTTGTGTGTGTTGAATCGTATCTAGTTCATTGATTCCTAAATATTTGTATATCTGGCTTTGGTCTAATTCTCTTATTTCATTTGCTTTATCTAGTGTGATGTTGTTACTCTTTACTAGTTTTATTAAATGTTGCTTTGGTACATCTTATCATCATCATCATTGATGATGATGATGATGGTGAGGATGATGATGATGATGATGATGAAATTAATAACAACAATAATAATGATTATGATATTAATAATAATAATAAGAAGAAGAAGAAGAAGAAGAAGAAGCAGAATGTTGTGCATGACTAGGAGAAATGGAAAAAACTATGAAAATATAACTATCGAGATTGATAACAATCTGGAAATCGATTTAACTAGAATGTGATGTTACTATACTCGCTGTTTTAGATAGCGTGTACAGATGCTGATAATGCAGATGATGAAAGTATGACCTTATACATACACACAACAAGCAGGATAGTCTACTTATAGGTTTTGCTCATATTGGCCGTAGTATGAAAATGAAAAAGAGAAAAATATTGCACGTACTGAAGAAAGACAATAATTCATTCTGCTATGCAGTGCAAGCAACTTGAATATTTTTTCGTAATAAAAAAATCAAAAAATAATGGAACCGAAACATTGAATGATGTATTGAAGTTATACTTACGTTTGTTTTTAAGAGATGCTTAAAATCAGGCTTCAGGAAAAAGATGATGCCATTTAAAGAACCTTCTAACGTGACACCTCTTACTAAGAGCACCGTCAGCATGAAATATGGAAATATGGCTGTGAAGTAGACTATTTTGCCGAGTGACTGTATTCCTTTGAAGAGACATACTAATATAAGCAGCCACGAAAGGAGAAGGCAAAGAACCAATAACCAGTTGGGTGATCCGAATTCGTTTATCGTTGATTTCTGTTGTAGAAGCTGATGTCTTAAAAATAAAAAAACGAGAAAGAAATAATAATATTAATGATAATAATAATAACAATGATAACAATAATAATAATAATAATTATAATAATAATAATAATAATAATAATAATAATAATAATAATAATAATAATAATAATAATAATAATAAGAAGAAGAAGAAGAAGAAGAAGAAGAAGAAGAAGAAGAAGGGATGCTGCAAGGGCTCATACGGCTGTAAAGATCAATTATTGATCAATAAAGCCATAACTGAAGACAGCCGCAGAAAGAAGAAAGGCCTCAGTATGGCCTGGGTGGACTACCAAAAGGCTTTCGACAGTGTTCCCCACACGTG
>NC_068987.1:85645653-85648199 GCF_001194135.2 Octopus bimaculoides
AATAATAATAATAATAATAATAATAATAATAATAATAATAATAATAATAATAACAACAGTGTTTAGAACAACAGCAGCAACAACATGCACAAGTGCCGATGTAATCAACCAGACAACTCCTCCTCCCCGAAAACAATTCATGCTTTGTACCTATAGTAGAAATAATTTTTATTCTTTTATCGAACCCGAAAGTATGGAAAGCAAAGTCCGCCTCAAAATGTAAAGATGGACGAAATACCGCAAAGCGACAACAATCGTCATGTCGAGGGATGGGATAATTCGATTATCTAGTGTTTACCTTCTTTTATCAACTACGGAAGGACGAAATGATAAGCAGACTTCGGCGGAATTTTGGTTCGGACGCAAAGACGGACGAAACACTGCTAAGCATTTTGCCCGGCATACTTAACGATACTGCCACTTTCATGATGACGATGATGATTATATCGACCCTAGAGTTTCACTGGTACTTATATTAACGACCCTGAAAGGATAAAAGGCAAAGTCGAACTCGGTAAAATTTGTACTCAGAACGTACCGACGTGCGAAATTCCGCTACGCATTTCGTCCAGCGTGCTAACGATTCTGTCAGCTGGTTGGCCTCATAATAAGTCCAGAAAATATAAAATTGGCTCAATGAAATCGAAAAATGTGGAATCTCGAGACGGTTACAATATCAATGAACGTAGGAGCACCAGGAATGTTGAAAAAATGGAATTGAACATTGTTTGAGATTACCAACCCAGCAAGAAGAGGTGCAATCCAAATTGAAACGGCTAATAAACGACCACATAGGACTGCAAATGTACATCTAAAATAACATTGACTGGATGATACTGCTGGTACGACACAAAGATCAGGATAAGAAACTGCGCTCAATCTCAAAGAGAGTGCATAAATAGAACGGAGAGCTTAACTTTCTAGTTATAGTGATGATAATGAGGACATTAGGCAACAAAGGGCAAAAAAAAAAAAGGTGTAAAACAAAAGCCAAGCAGGAAAGATTGAAGGAAATGTCAAGACTGTTGCAAGAAAAGCTATTGAGTGAGAAATACCGCAAACGAGGTCGGGAAGCTGATGTAGATATGAAACGAATCCATCAGTGGCGGCAGAACACTAGTTTGAAAACCGAAACAAAAGAATTCATCCTAATGGTACAAGATCAAAGTCTTGTTAGTCGGAAATGTAAAGCTGGTGCCACGCACAATGGAGCAGAAATAAAGTATAGACTCTGTGATATCAAACTTGGGAGATTTGACTGCATCGTTGCCGGCCGTTTAGTCCTAGACCCGACAGAATATAAACTCTGGGAGCACTGGGAGAAAATGCCGTCATTATGATACCCTGAACTCTAAGAACTGGTATGAATACCCTCCAGTATCAGTCACGGAAGGGAAGAATGTTACCATTTAATGTGATTATGGGATGCATACAGGCAGATAAATAAATGATAACAAGTCAGACATCGTCATCAAAATCTAAAACAGAAAACATCACAGTTAATTGATATAACTGACAGAAACATCTCAGCAAAAGAATTCGAAAAACTGCCGAAAACAATTACTGTTGTTTTAGGTTCCATAGGAATGATAAAGAAAGGGCACCGACAAACGTGTTGACCAGAATCCAGGAAAAGCAGCATTCTACAAAGTTCAAAATCTTGCGCTGACATCAATCGCTCACCTTCTCTGGAGGTTTATCGCCATTTAATATATGTGTGCCATAGGTCTCTGGTTGAGATACGGCCGGAAGATGAAATAAAATGGATATCAAACGAGTATATTGAAAAAAATAGACGGTGATGATGATGATGATGACGATGATCAACGATGACGATGTTGATGATGACGACGACGGCAATGATGAAGGTGATGATGACGATGGTGATAACAATGATGATGACGATGACGAAGAGGTTATTGATAGAGTTGATGATTTTGATGACGCATAGCATTCAAACAAATGTGGCGTTCGTACATTTAGAAATATTTAATTAGATAGTTAGGTAGATAAATGTGTTTATATTCCTCACAACAATAATATGGTAGCATCTCTTTTCCACCTTTAGCAAAGTTCGTTCTGCGGCAGTAATATCCAACTAGAGATAGTAGAGAACTGCAACATATTTCAAAAGACTTTTCGCTAAGCTATTACGCAGAATAGCAAAACCTAATGGATCCCGTAATGGCCGGTGTTACTATGGTAATAACACAACACGCAGCCGTGCAAACACACAGAGACGAACTGACGCAGAGACGTATATGCGCAGACACCTAGACATACTCAGACACGCACGCACACACACACACACACACACACACACACACACACACACACACACACACATACACACACACAAAACACACACATACACACAAGCGGTCAATTGAATAATCTCTATCTCCCTCTACATATCTACCCGTCCATTTCTCTATCTACTTATCAATCTCCCAACCGCAATGTTTACTTGTATATACGTACGTACATACATACATACATACATACATACATATATATATATATATATATATATATATATATATATA
>NC_068987.1:85648302-85649188 GCF_001194135.2 Octopus bimaculoides
AGAGAGAGAGAGAGAGAGAGATGAATAGATACACAAATATACATATATATATTTGTATATATATGAATATATGTATATATGTTTATACGTTTATATATATATATATATATATATATATATATATGTATGTAGAGAGAGAGAGAGCGAGAGAGAGAGAGAGAGAGAGAGAGAGAGTGAAAGAGAGCTTACACTCAGGGGCACACTCATACACTCATACAGTTGTAATATCCAGGAAGTTTTCCTTGTGAAGAGTACAAACTACAATGGATATTTTTTCCTAATTCCCTACGTTTGTTTCTTTTATTTTTTTTGTATCGGATAAATGCAATATTCCTTTCTATGTTATTACGCATACACACTTTTCTCAATAATTATGCTTGCGGATACAGAAAGAGTTGTAAAAAAATAGTTGCGAGCACAAGCACTACACGTACAGGTTTTCTTTTTTTTTTTTCTCATTGTGTTATAGACATTGCCATTTACAATAAGTAAGATAATATGTCACACGCGGCTTAGTCATTAGGTGTCAAGCTAAAACCGCGGGATATGTTTAAAGCCCAGCACTATTACCAGCTCCAGAATTTGCACGAAGATGTCATAATGGTATAGTTGGCAAATACTTTTGAATCAGTAATTTTCTGTATGAAATAATGTGGTAGTACGGTGATGTAAATGGTCTTCATTTGGTACATACAATCATACCAGCTTGCCCATAGAGAGAGGCAACGATGTATTTCTGTCTGCCGGTCTGTCTATCTGTGTTTGTTTATCTGCATCTGTCTGTCTGTCTGTCTGTCTGTCTGTCTGTCTGTCTGTCTGTCTGTCTGTCTGTCTGTCTGTCTGTCTGTCTGTCTGTCTGTCCGTCCGTCCGTCCGTCCATCTATCT
>NC_068987.1:85649449-85651197 GCF_001194135.2 Octopus bimaculoides
ATATATATATATATATATATATACATACATACACACACGTTCACACACGCACATATATATATACAGATAAAGATATATATATACATATATAAATACACGCGCACATACACTTACATACATAATATATATTGAATATGTTTTCGCTCTGACACGGCTAGAATAGTTCTTGGAACTCGATATGATTACGATTTAGAGTAAAGTGATAGTAAAGTGCAAAGAATAATATTAATGACCGGCTGCAGAAGAGGCGTGAGACATATTCATCTGCATTAGCTTACGGTTAATTCTGTCAGAAGCAGGCTTTTAGGAATGGAGAGAGAACTACAGCCATGTTTGTCCCGGATGAAAACTTAGTATGATTTGACAAATGAAGTCTGGTAAAAATACTAAGAAACACTTGTTTCTAAAAAAAATAATTTGTAATGCAGTCACGTGCATGGATATTGTGGTAAAGTATGAAATTTTGATTTATCGTAATTACACGCTTAGCAAAGAAACAGTGCGAACTTGTATTTAGACAAATTGGATCTCGATTATAATATCGCTGGCTTGATTCTCGGTCTGGCAAAAGTATCAAGTTTTTCAGTAAGCTATATTACTTCACGTTACTTCAGTTCACTCATCTTGTTATACTGAGCATTACGGCATGTTGTTGGCACTCCGTTGCTTACGACGTCGTGGGTTCCAGTTGATCCGATCAACGGAACAGCCTGCTCGTGAAATTAACGTGCAAGTGGTTGAGCACTCATCAGACGCGTGCACCCTTAACGTAGTTCTCGGGGATATTCAGCGTGACACAGTGTGTGACAAGGCTGACCCTTTGAATTACAGGTACAACAGAAACAAGAAGTAAGAGTGAGAGAAAGTTTTGGCGAAAGAGTACAGCGGGGATCGCCACCATCCCCTGCCGGAACCTCGTGGAGCTTTAGGTGTTTTCGCCCAATAAACACTCACAACGCCCGGTCTGGGAATTGAAACCGCAATCCTATGACCGCGAGTCCGCTGCCCTAACCACTGGCTCATTGCGCCTCCACCTGAGTATTACGGCATACGCCGACTCTTATCAGCAACATGTAGGAGCGGCTGTGTAAACCTGTAACCAACACAATTAAGATCCGTTACGTGTGAAGAGCAACACGTCTAGTATTGACAGGTCCAACAATAGTGGTAACTTATATATTTACGCTTTACTTTTAGCATACTTAGATAAGAAACACCACTCTTATTCAAAATTATTAATTCGTATAAGGAAGGTAGGCTTCCAATTTTTGAAGTGTACTGATAACACTGAAGTAAAACCAAAATATGTCCAGATTCCATTCCATATTTAATCACATGGAAATTTTCCAGACACAGACATAAATATCGCTTCCATATATATATATATATATATATATGCATATATACCTATTTCACTGCCACAGAGGGAGATAATAAATCGTAGAATATTACATAAACAACGTGAAATACAGACTATTTAACACCCAAGTGTTGTCTAGGTTATTTACGCAGCCGTTCCGTCTGAAACAATTTTGCTTTTCTCCTACTCTGTCTTTCGTTGTCACTTATATCCTATATGTAGTTAACTAAATTCGTATTCTACCCACTTCCATATTCATTAGATTCACCTTGGCTTTACCTGTCTGCACGAAATCCGTCTATATACAAAACGTAAGCAATTCACTTAATTGTAAGATTCACAGGCAGAGCATCACTATAAATAGATACACAGATAGCCACACACACAC
>NC_068987.1:85651266-85652640 GCF_001194135.2 Octopus bimaculoides
TATATACGTATGTATGTATGTATGTATTCTTACGCACTTTTTCAGCCATGCAATTTTTCAGGCATATATATATATATATATATAACGTGGCACTCCGTTGCTTACGAAGTCGTGGGTTGCAGATGATGTGATCAAAGAAACAGCCTGCTCGTAAATTTAACGGGCAAAATACCCAACAGGCAAGCGTACCCTTAAAGTAGATCTCAGAAACATTCAGCGTGACAAGGCTGGCCCTTCGACAAACAGGTCCTACTCATTTTTACCAGCTGAGTGCACTTGGGCAATATGCTTTGATTACTGTAACAGTAAATTCTGATTTTAGAAACTGCAGCGCCACCTTGTTTGATTTATTTGGCTATTTCAATAACACTTAAGAGTAGAAACAACCATATTTGAAGCTTTTGATTGAAATGAATTTAACCGTTTGTCAGGAGAGCAGTAATGTTATTACCGTTGTCTCTAGGATTTCCCCTGATGTTACTTTACTGTCAATAAAAACGAAGATTTTTTTTTTGTTCTGGTTATGTTGGTTTTAATATTTAACCTATGTAAGGCGGCGAGCTGGCAGAGACGTTAGCACGCCGGGCGAAATGCTTAGCGGTATTTCGTCTACCACTACGTTCTGAGTTCAAATTCCGCCGAGGTCGACTTTGCCTTTCATCCTTTCGGGGTCGATAAATTAAGTACCAGTTACGCACTGGGGTCGATGTAATCGACTTAATCCGTTCGTCTGTTCTTGTTTGTCCCCTCTATGTTTAGCCCCTTGTGGGCAATAACGAAATAGGTATTTCGTCTGTCATTACGTTCTGAGCTCAAATTCCGCTGTCGACTTTGACTTTCATCCTTTCGGGGTCGATAAATTTAGTACCAGCTGCGTACTGAGGTCGATCTAATCAACTGGCTCCCTCCCCCAAATTTCGGGTCTTGTGTCTTGAATAGAAAAGATTATTTAAGGCGGCGAGCTGGCAAAATTGTTAGCACGCCGAGGTCGACTTTAGATTTTATCTTTTCGGGGTCTATCATCTAAGAATGAGTTGAGTTCTCGGGTGGATGTAATCGATATACCTCCTCTCAACTACTTGCTGGCCTGAAACCAATATTTAATCTCACTCACTATAGGGTATTTTGCGACAGGTCCACCTTATTAACGATTTCTTCTATAAGCTACATATTCTTGTACGTGAGTGTTTGAAAATATTTATATGCAAATGATTAAAACGTATAGGCATATTGACAAACACACCGATGTATACATAACCCATTCAGAAATGTTTTATATATATTACTAAAAATGTGTGTAAACATAATTATATATATACATGTACATACAAACACACATACATACATATATATATATATATATATATATATATA
>NC_068987.1:85653432-85658399 GCF_001194135.2 Octopus bimaculoides
ATATATATATATATATATATATATATATATATATATATATATATATAACAAAAAATATGTATTATGCATGTGTGCTTGTGTACGTGCATGTGGCAGTGCTGTGTTTGTGTGTTTGTGTATTTATTTGTGTGTTCATGTGTGTGCAACCGTGTGTCTATAGCGTGAAATCTGTGTTGGCTTTCATGTTTTCACATAACTTTTTGCTAACATAAATAGCATTTGTGAAACGAGGACAGTTTTTTTTTTATTGCCTAAAACATAAAAGAATAGAAATCTGACAATAAGCTATGCCAAAGATTAGATACTTCCACAGATAAAATTCGGTGCTTTTATCAGCTGCGTGGAAAGTTTCAGGCTGATCACCATATTTTTGAGACATATCTCCTATCTTAATAAATATATGTCTGTCACGTGACAGTAATAGACAGTGACCGCTATGTAGATGTCTGACTTCAAAGCTCTGCAGACACTTGCCAGCCCTCACTACTTTTCCCTCCTCATTCTACTACTACTACTGCTACTGATACTACTGATGATGATGATGATGATGATAATGATAATGATTACTCTTTTACTCTTTTACTTGTTTCAGTCATTCAAATTCCGCCGAGGTCGACTTTGCCTTTCATACTTTAGGAGTCGATAAATTAAGCACCACTCGCATACTGGGGTCGACCTAATCGACTGGTTGCCTCCTCCCAATATTTCGGCTTTTGTGCCTAGAATAAAAAAGAATATCTACGGTTACTTGTAGCCCGATGTTAGGATTTTTTTTCTTTTCCAACAGTTTAATCTGTTGCACGAATACTCTTTTCTCTTTTACTTGTTTCAGTTATTTGACTGCGGTTATGCTGGAGTACCCCCTTTAGTCGAGCAAATCGACCCCAGGACTTATTCTTTGTAAGCCTAGTACTTATTCTATCGTTCTCTTTTTACCGAACCGCCAAGTTACGAGAACGTAAGCACACCAGCATCGGTTGTAAAGCGATGTTGGCGGGACAAACATAGACACACATATATATTTACATATACATATATAGGACGGGCTTCTTTCAGTTTCCGTCTACTAAATCCACTCACAAAGCTTTGGTTGGCCCTGAGGTTATAGTAGCAGACACTTGCCCAAGGTTCCACTCAGTGGGACTGAACCCGGAACCATGTGGTTGGTAAGCAAGCTACTTACCACACAGTCCCTCCTGCGCCTATATGAAATAATAACAGTAAGAAAATATTCACATTTAAATGCAAAGCTAGTAAGTTTGAGGTGACTGTATAAAGTGATATAATCGACTCCGATACTTGGACAGTTATATATTTTATCTGAAAGGACGAATGCCTAAGTTGATTACCACGGCGTTCAATTTTAGGATATGAAAAGCTGGAAAGGAAAAAAAAACAGCAAAAGAAAGTGTGGAGAAAAAGTGAGATGGAAAGATGATTGGAGCCAAAGAGAAATATATCTGAGCTTCTAGGCTTCTGGTCTGGAAACAAAGCCATCAAATATCACCAGTATAACAAGGTAGTGTTGCAAATATGGACAGGTGCATTAGATTATCTCATTACACATTAGATTATCTAGAATTTGTTATACAGATATACGGCCTCGTTTTGTGCAGATTCGACAAAGTGAATATGAGATTTGTATGGAAACGCAGTGAAGCAACCATATCGTTATGATGACGATTATTACGCTGCTGTTACTGCTGTTACTGTCGCTGCTGCTGCTGCTGATGATGATGATTATCATCACCATCATCATCGTCATAGTCGTCATCATAGTATCACATACGTCATCATTAATACAACTACCACCATCGGCATCTACCCCCACCAGCACTACCATCACCATCACCACACTACTACTACTACTACTACTACTACTATAATTGCTGCTGCCGCTGCTGCTGCTGCCGCTGCTGCCGCTGCTGCCGCTGCTGCTGCTGCTGCCCCTCAGTATAACAAAAATATTTCATAAATACAGTCTTCTTACTGTATGGCATTAGTTATAAAGAATAATATCAATAACGAAAGGTCTTAAAATTTTATAGAATTTACTTTGCAGATACATTTGAACATGTGTAAAGTATTTTGATGCTTTCTTTTGCATTCGATGATGTCAATGGATTTTTTTTCAACTGGAATTCGACGCAATATCACGGCCGCTTTGTCTAGTAAGTTGTAGCACAGTGTCACTTCATTGTGCGTGTGATAACTAGTATAAATATTATCATATATATATTACTTTATTTTATTGTCATGCTTTTCATACTAGCCCTGTAGGAATTGAGACAATACAAGAAGAAATATAATCGAGGTGTCTGCATTCTGCTAGGAAGAGAGGAACTAATCTTTTCTTTGTATATAGTTTTCTTCATTTAAAAACCAAGTTGTGGTTAGGTGCAGGCGCTGATGTGTGGTAAGAAGCTTTCTTCCCAACCGGAAGGTTCCGAGTTCAGTTCTACTGTGTGGCACCTTGGGCAAGTCTCTTCTTGCTGTAGCCTCGGGCTGACGAAAGTCTTGTGAATGGATGCGGTAAACGGAAACTGAAAGAAGCTTGTCGTATATATACATATATGTATATGTTTATGCGTGTTCGTGTGTGTGTTTGTCTTCATCACCCTATCACCGCTTGATTATCGGTGCTGGTGCGTTTACTTCCACGTAACTAGCGGTTCAGCAAAAGCAACCGATAGAATAAGTACTAAGCATTCAAAATTTGTCCTGGGGGTTAATGTTTTCGACCAAGACCCTTCAGGGTGGTACCCCAGCATGGCCACAGTCAAACCACTGAGACAAGGAGAGGATAAAAGAAAAGACAAAAGAGAAGTTAGAAAGCAATGCCCGATATCTTTAAGAGAATCTCCAAGACACTGTTGGAAGAAAGCAAGAATTTTGTTCCCATATACGCACTTATGCATTCATTCACGAAACAACAATACAAATAAATACGTGTGGAATCGGAAAATGAATTCATTTGGTCAGATGAGTGGAAAACAGCACTTGCGTGCGTGTGGTGTGTATCTGCGCGCGAGTGTGTTAGTGAGTGTGTGAACTCTAGACACGAACGTAAGTACTGATGGTGGTAAACTGAAATACATGTTATTGTTTCAACCTAAGAAGGCCAGGGAGGGATTTGAACACACAATGCAGAGAACGGTACAATTAATGCGAAATATTATATTGGATGCTATAACAACAATGCTAATCCATTGTCGAATATGCATATCTCTCTATCTATCTAGCAATTTGTCTGTCAATTTGTATGTCTCTATCTATCTGTAAATATATATGTATGTATACATATATGTATAAGTATGTATGTAGGTATATATATAATGAAACTTGACACGTGTGTGGAGCTTATGCCCATGCGGTCGCTTACGCACTTGGAATTTCAAAAATATCGATAATTTCTAATCAGCTTCGTTTTTTCAGAAATCAATAGGACATTTCCATGCAAATTATCTAATAAATATTATTTTCTATCATAACTTTTTAAGTTTTCGACTAATTTTCTTGAAAATTTAGACACAGATGGAATATGCGCTAAGGTTGGGTGAAGATGACGACAACATGGGTTCGCTATCAGAATCTGGTAATTTTTTTCGTCAAAATTGGTCCTAACTATTAATATAGATTTCAATTTCCCGAAAAAAGCCGCAATTCGACGAAAAATGTTCCATGGGTAGAAACAAACATCTTATTGTCGGTGATCTCATTAGCACTTACTGATTCTGTATTTCAATACGAATAGTTGTCATTTGCTAAAACTTATTGTTTCAATTCGTTGATTTAATTCATCAATGTTTCTGGTTTTAAATAGGTAAATGCATTTTATTTCTCAAGCGTTTTCTATTCAGTATTTCATGCATAACCATAGATAAAATCATAAATTACATTTATACAAACTATTAATTGTACACACGGTTTAATTTATCAGTATACCTCCTTTTAACTTGCGAATACTTTTGGTGTTCAGGATATTATAGTTGTCCTTTAAGACAGGGGATATTCTCATGTGGGCCTCAACTTACTTTAAAAAGTCAGGATTTCTTATCCACCACTGGGTGTGTGTGTGGTTTTTGCGAATTTGTTACTTTAACTCCTCCGAGACTATCCAACCGATCTTCATGAAGCTTGACATGTGTGGGTGGCTTATACCCATACAGCCACCTACGCACTTGGGATTTTTTAAAAAATCGATAAGTTTTAATCAGCATTGATTTTTCAAAAATCAATACGACATTTCAATTTTCTGCCACAAATTTTAAAGTTTGCAACCGATTTTCTGGAAATCTTATACACTTATACACAGATGGAATATGTGCTAAGGATGGGTTGCGACAAATACATTTTTACCCAGGCCACTCAAGCAAAGCGTAAGATGATTTTTGATAAAATGATTAACGAAATTTGACCTAAACTGTTGTGGAGTTAAAATGTTCATCAATTATTTCAGCATTATTAGGTTGGTGTAACATGTATTTTCTTTAACATTTGCACGTAAAATTATCAATTCTAAACTGTGTAGCATTGTGTGCTAAATCACGTAACATATATTTTCTTAACACCTGCACTTAAAATTATCGGTTGCACTCGAAATTTGATGCTCACGATCAGTGGAAATATACCCATGAAACACAGCCGTCAAATTAAGTGCCTTTTCGCTAAATGTTTTTTCTTTACATTTTAAACTTTTATGCGCCTTTTTTTTTCATAGCACTCGTTTACAATTCCCTTCTTGATGTTTCCATTTATTATATATTTGCTGTTTTCCACTCATCTGTCTAAATAATTATCATTTTCTGATTCCACACGTATTTATTTGTATTATTGTTTCGTGAATGAATTTGCTTAAGCCTTCTGTTGTCTGTTACGTCTTGATTTCCTTTTTCGTCCGAGAGAAATTAGGCATTGTAATGGGTACTGGGAATATAACCGCTCTCGGGCATTACCGGTAACTCAGC
>NC_068987.1:85658497-85659235 GCF_001194135.2 Octopus bimaculoides
ATATGTGTGTGTGTGTGTGTGTGTGTGTATAAAATATAATAAGAGTGAAAAAACTACAGAAGGCTTGTGTTACATGGTTAAAGTATATATTTAAATTATGTCAGAAAAATGTTAGAAAAATGTTAGAAAATATTTTTCGTATATAAACATTGTATTTTGAGAAATAACCGGTTTCGTGTTGTCTTTTCAAATTTCTCTACTTCATTGTAACCTGTTCGCTCCAGTCGGTTGCACTCGAAATTTATACATATTTAGCACATAAAACTGAAACAACGTAAGAATTAATAGTACTCGAATACCGGATGTAGAGTAATATTCTTTGTGAATAAAGCTGCAAAGACATCACAAAAATAGCTACTCAGAGTTTCACGATCCCGTTTGTCCGCCGAACGAGAACATGAAACACTGACAAACAATTTTTGTGATGTCTTTACAGATTTACATAAACAAACACACACGTCATATGTCATAATTGCAACAAATGCATACAGATATATGTGAACTGAGTGTTGGAGACTAACGCAATAAATACGGTAACGTGATACATAATTCACTCATGTACTCACTTCCTTCCGCTGGAAAAGTTGCGCAGATGTTCTGTTATGATTTAACACCTTAATGCAAGATAATTGACGAAACACCAGCGGAAGAGTTGCGAGAGCATATGTATTAATATATATATATATATATATATATTATATACATACATATGAATATATATATGTATATATATGCAGA
>NC_068987.1:85660065-85663530 GCF_001194135.2 Octopus bimaculoides
ATATATATATATATATATATATACATATCTATATTACAGGCTTCTTTTAGTTTCCGCCTTCCAATTCCACTCAGATGCCTTTCGTCAGCCTGAGGCTATTGTAGAAGACACTTGCCCAAGGTGTCACGCAGTTGGACTGAACCCACAACCATGTGGCTGACATGGAAACTACTTACCACAGCCACTCCTGCTCCTATCTATCTATCTATCTATCTATCTATCTATCTATCTATCTATCTATCTCTCTCTCTCTCTCTCTCTCTCTCTCTATATATATATATATATATATATATATATATATAGCTACCTAACTACTCTCCTCCCTATCTGTCTTTATCAATTTCAATCAATATGCACTCATAATTGAATGAATTCATAGTTACGTTGAGAGGATATTTAAAATCCTCTTGTAATACATTTATTACTCTGGCCAGGTGTAAAGCTGGAACTTCTACTACAGCAGAATCAACAACATTGACTGATCAGCAGTATGAAGCTGCTTGAACAGTATCAGTGCAAAGAAGCGTTTAGAGATAAGTTTAGTTAAAATGTTTCTGATACATTTCAACTATAGGCGCAGGAGTGGCTGTGTGGTAAGTAGCTTGCTTACCAACCACATGGTTCCGGGCTCAGTCCCACTGCGTGGCACCTTCGTCAAGCGTCTTCTACTATAGCCTCAGGCCGATTAAAGTCATGTGAGTGGATTTGGTAGGCGGAAAACTGAAAGAAGTCCGTCGTATATATGTATATGAGTGTGCGTGTGTGTGTGGGGGGTGTATGTGTGTGTTTGTGTGTGTGTGTGTTTGTGAGTCTGTGTTTGTCACCCCAACATCGCTTGACAACCGACGCTGGTGCGTTTACGTCTCCGTAACTTAGCGGTTGGGCATAAGAGGCTGATAGAATAAGTACTAGGCTTACAAAGAATAAGCCCTGGGGGCGATTTGCTCGACTAAAGCCGGTGCTCCAGCATGGCTACAGTCAAGTGACTGAAACAAATAAAAGAGGTAAAGAGTAAAGAGGAACTTACAAGACAAATTACACACACACACACTACACACACACACACTACACACACACACACACACACACACACACACACAGAGTTTCGATTGGTATTGTTAGTTTCCGTCTTTCAAATCCATTCACAAGGCTTTGGCCGACCCGATGTTATAACCAGACACTTGATCAAGTTGGCACGTATTAAGACTGAACTCAGAGCCGTGTTCATTCAGAAACAAACTTCTTAACCACTCAGCTTCACCAGTTCCTAATCATTTCTGCATGACTCTGTGTTTGAATGTATGTATGAATATATAGATGTGTGTATGTGGTGTAAGTGTGTGCTTCTTTTTAACACTATGTGTCTTTGAATGGATTTATGTATTAGGTGTGTCAGAAGCCTTGAAATAACTTACTAATACATAAAATTTGATGTAAAGACGAATAAAGTGGTTTGCTGCGAGGAAGAGTTAAAAACTGTTCAGAACCAAAATAATAAAATATAGCTCCTTACCTCCGTCTGGTATAAGAATAGAAAAAGAAATCACACGTAGAAATGTCCGTTATCAATTCATAAGCACCACATTAGCTAAAATGGAGAGACGCCTATAGGCTCTTGATTGAATGAATTGTAGAGAGTCAGAATAATATCAACTCTGTCAATGACACTTTCTGAGGCATTCACTGGAATTAAGCGCGTGACATAACGCAGTAACATACGTATATGCACGCATACATACGCACATATACATATGTGCGTGCTCTCTCTCACACACAAACAAACACACACGTGTATCTATCTATGAAACTATCTGTACTTACATTATATATATATATATATATATATATATATATATGAATAGATACATACGTATATGCATGCATACATATATATAATTGTATCTACCTCTCCCAATCTATACATACGTATATTCATGTACACACACACACACACACACACACGCATTATATATATATGTATAGATATATTGATGCACATAGAGATATCAGATACATACATACACATTCCTTAGAGTGTTTCTTTGCATGTGTCTGTGATTTTGTACGCGTTGTTTGTAAGAATAAATGTTATAGAAATTTTTAACACTACATTATATCGAAGGAAAGAATTCGGATGGTCAATTGCGATTATCTTTTCTGAATTTCAGTTCTAAATACGATACGGAACTCTTGGCACGAAACCAATACAGATTATATATTATTAACTCGTATTTACATGGTACGGCTACAAAGTTATCACACGCAGATTAACTCATATCTATCTTTCCATAATATATATATTTATATATATATATATAGATAGATAGATATACATGCATGCAAAATTCTGAAAAGTTAACTGATGTTTCAACCTTTATAAAACGTATATGTGTTTCAGTAAATCGACTAGTAAGATTATATAATCCTTTGGCGAAATTGCATAACGTCATCGCGTCACCTCGTTAGAGTTTTCAGTAAAAAATAAGAAATTCTATTTTACTAAGTATATATACATATATTGTCATAATGCAAATTACACACAACCTCAGTGCTGCGTCGGAATATGGAGGTTTTGCCTGTTTTTTCTTCTTTCTTCTCTATATCGGATATATATATATATATATATATATATATATGTATATTTATATGTACATATATATATATATATATATATATGTATGTATGTATGTATGTATATATGTTTATAGCTGAGGTTGTGCACAAGAGAACAATGAAAGTGAGAGCATTGTGGCCAACAACATTCTTAGTCTGGGCGATGCAATGAAAAGGTGATACAGACATGAAGACGCACACACACACACACACACACACACGTTCATTACATACATAAACCTTTATATAATAAAATTCGTTCTGTGTGCGTGTGAACATGTGTGTGTTTGTCTGTGTCTGTGTCTGTGTGTCCTTGTCTGTATTTTCCAATAAGTTTAATTGTAAATTTTCATGAAGCACAATTGTAGCAGATTAAATGTGCCAAATATGTAGCGACGCTATTGTTTCCAAAACGCAATATTCTCCAAAATAGAAGGAAATGCATATGTAATACATATGTAATGTTGTATATTTCATAGAGACAAAGATATTTATGTTTCTAATACAAAGGAAGCTTGAAACGTCAGTTTGTTTTTATATTATCTTTTCAGTAGTCGCTCTTCTTTTCCGTTGTCATAGTCATCGTCGTAATTTCCTTCTTGTCCACCTCCTCCTCCTCATCATCATCGTCGACATCGTCGTCGTCGTCGCCATCATCATCATCATCATCATCATCATCATCATCATCATCATCAACACCAACATCAACACCGTTTCTCTCTCAATCAATCCTTTTATCTATCTATCTATCTATCTATCTATCTATCTATCTATCTATCTATCTATCTATCTATCTATCTATCTATCTATCTATCTATATATATATATATATATATATATATATATATATAT
>NC_068987.1:85665358-85671078 GCF_001194135.2 Octopus bimaculoides
TCTATCTATCTATCTATCTATCTATCTATCTATCTATCTATCTATCTATCTATCTATCTGTCTGTCTGTCTGTCTGCCTGTCTGTCTATTCGTCTGTCTATCTATCTACCTATCTATCTGTATGTCTGTCTGTCTGTCTGTCTGTCTGTCTGTCTATCTATCTATCTATCTTTCTATCTAGCTAACTAAATATCTATCTATCTATATACATAAGCACGTAATAAAATATATAAAATATATACGTATATATGTATATAAGTGACTCTTCGTGTGATATATAAATATAGAAATACACATGCAGTAACACACACACACGTACTTACGCACATAACGCGCGCACGCATGTGCACGGTGACCTGTGTGCATATCTATTCGTTACTTTGACGACCACTCTATCAGCTCTCTATATTCTTTCCTTTTAAACATTTTATGTGTTCCTTTATGAGTCGTATGTTATTTCAAACACTGATTTTACTCTCATTATATTTTCAAGTATTTTAGCTTTCATATTCTCAAAGGATTTTTCCCTCATTTTATTGCCTTTGTAGTAGGCAGCGTCGGCATATTTCAAGTATTTAACATTTATATACAGTATTAATTCCTGTTTTTTTATTTTTATGATTTAGCAACCGCATATATGATATATTTATATTATATCCTATACCTGTGTGCGTGTGTGTGTATATGTGTGTGTGCGTGTATGTGCACGCACACATATATAATATATTGATACAACTTATTAATGCTTGATTTTATGCTACGGCATAATAAAACAATTTTACATTACTCAAGACTTTGTGTACAGTATAAATTCATTTTTCATCATATATATATGTATGAATATGTTGTGCGTGTGTTTTATGTGTGTATATATATAGTATATAAATAAATATATATATGCGTGTGTGTGTCTGTGTATGATTGTGTGCGTGTTTATATATCTCTTTCTTTTTCTCTATCCCTCTCTCTCTCTATTTATATATATATATATATATACATATGTGTGTGTGTGTGTGTGTGTGTGTGTGTTTGTGTGTACATATTATCATATATAATTTCAGAAATACATTTATATATAAAATGAGAGAGTAAAATGCACAGCTACCTAGCTGGAATGCTAGATAGATAGATAGATAGATACATAGATCGAGGGAGAGTGAGAGAGAAAGACAGAAAGTGAGAGGAGAGTGAGAGAGAGAGAGAGAGAGACACATACACAGGCAATAGACAGAGACAAAGAGAAAGAGAAAGTAATACTGTTGTTAGCACTAGATGCATTGATATACGCAGCGCTAAACAAGTAAACCGCTATCCTTAAAATTATTATTGATAATTTTACGAACTTCATAGGCTAATATTTAACACTGATATGAACACAGATGAAGGTGATAAACAGGAATATCACATAAACTCATTCTTGCACTCTGCAAGCACCTAATAACTTTAGATAACCTCACATAGATGGTTTCATATTATGGTATATAATTATGATAAACTTTGTTCCTAAATCACTTAATGATCTACTGTTTCATAAAATCATGCTAGAGATTAAGTTAATGGGCGTTAATCAGAAATGTACAAATTGCTTCACATCAATTCTTTTCAAAAGCAGAACATACGAGCCCATGGTCTTGTGGTAATATATATATATATATACTTTATTTAAAAGCAGCAGAAATATAACAAAAAAACCGTTACTCTGAGTTTCACATTCCCGTTCATCGGACAGTTTTTCCACCTTGTTGCACATTTCATGTGCTTACTCCGGTATATATATATATATATATATATATATATATATATATATATATTCTTTTATTTTTACTTGTTTCAGTCATTTGACTGCGGCCATGCTGGAGCACTGCTTTTAGTCAAGCATTTCGATCTCAAGTTATATTCTTCGTAAGCCTAGTACATATACATACATACATACATACATACATGCATACATATATATCAATGTAATACACAGCCGAAAGATTTACTAATATATACATGTGTATATATATCATGCTCTTACCGACGCAGAAGTGGCTGTGTGGTAAGTGGCTAGCTTACCAACCAACATGGTTTTGGGTTCCGTTCCACTGCGTGGCATCTAGGGCAAGTGCCTTCTAGTATAGCCACGGGCCGACCAAAGCTTTGTGAGTGGATTTAGTAGATGGAAACTGAGAGACGGCCGTCGTGTATGTATATATATATATATATATATATATATATGTGTGTGTGTGTGCCTGTGCGTGTGCCTGTGTGTATGCCTCTTTGTGTGTGTGTGTATGTATTTTTGTGAGTTTGTGCTTGTCCCTCCACCATCACTTGACAACCGATGTTGGTATGTTTACGTCCCAGTAAAGTAGCACTTCAGCAAAAGAAACCAATAGAATAAGTACTAGCCTTACAAAGAATGAATCCAGAGGTCGATTAATTCGACTAAAGGCGGTGCTCCAGCATGACCGCAGTCAAGATAACAAACAAATAAAAGAATAAAATAATAAAAGAATGAAAATTTAACTGGGCATATTTATAAAATACATGACATGACACCCAGCAATCTTTCGGGCTCTGCACGGTGCCTTGTTCTTTCTCTACATACACACACACGTACATACATACATACATACATACATACATGCATATATATATATATATATATATATATATATATATATATATATACACACACATACGAAGGGCTTCTTTCAATTTTCGTCTACCAAATCCACTCACAAGATTTTGGTCGGCCCGAAGCTTCTTACCACACAACCATTCCTGCGCCTCTAATACACACGCACACATATATACATACATGCATACATACATACGTATATGTATGTATATGCATACACACACACACACACACACACACGCACACACGCACACACGCACACACACACATATATACATATACTACAACAGCAAGATGAAACTTGGAAATCATTGCCAATGTTTTCTTTGTGAATATACATATACATTATGTATGTACGTACAAATACATACACACACGTTTTTAAATTTAGTTATGATAAAAGCAGTTTGTGTATATGAATGTATAGAGAATTAAAGTCATCTATGCATGTATATATATATATAATTATATATACGCTTATACACACAAATATACACTGACACACGCACACAAACACGCACATACATATATAAATATAACTTTCCAATAGAATCTGTCCCCATGATCCCTTTCCTAATATATTGATTAAGCCGAGAACATACCCTCGGAGACATTCCGTGACATCGGATTCTCACATGTTTGCGGATAGACCTATTATTTCTTTCTGAATACGATATTGTTCAATGGTCTCAATGTGATAGATTAAATCAGTAGCCAGAGCTGAATAAATAGATTCCAACTGTTTTATTCTTTTCGCTATTGATACTATTGGACTTTTGCTGGTGTCGTTATTTAGCCCTAGGTCATCCCTTGTCATGGAGACTCATAATGGATGGTGATATATTTTTGAACACCACTCATGGTGTGATACCTTGTTTCATACGTTATCCTGTTATGTAGCTATCGGTATGGATTTAGTGTGTATTAGTAACAAATACTAGCAGCTTGATCGATCACATCTTTTACTCTTTTACTCTTTTACCTGTTTCAGTAATTTGACTGCGGCCATGCTGGAGCACCACCTTTAGTCCGGCAAATCGACCCTAGGACTTATTCTTTGTAAGCCTGGTATTTATTCTATCGGTGTCTTTTTGCCGAATCGCTAAGTTACGGGAACGTAAACACACCAGCATCGGTTATCAAGCGATGGTGGGGGGACAAACACAGACACACAAACACACATACATATATATATATATATATATATATATATATATACGTATACATAAATACGACGGCCTTCTTCAGTTTCCGTCTACCAAATCCACTCACAAGGCTTAAGTCGGCCCGAGGCTATAGTAGAAGACACTTGCCCAAAGTGCCACGCAGTGGGACTGAACCTGGAACCATATAACTGGTAAGCGAGCTACTTACCACACAGCCACTCCTGCGCCTATGATTAATTTTGATTAATTTTATTTTTGGAGAAGGATAGAAAGACTCAAGAAAATTCAGCGTATTTAATACTTATTACTAATTTTGCAATTTGGATTTCAAATTTTGGGAGGGAGGTAAATCGCTTATATCAACCCTTTAACTCGATTTGTACTTTATTTATCGACCCGAAACAGTTGAAACGCAAAGTCGACCTCAGCAGAATTTGAACTCAGAACACGAAGATAGACGAAAGCATTTTGTTGGGCGTCTGTGTTTCTAGATCAGTAAAGCGGGTGTGCGGAATTAGTCTGTGAACGTGTGCGCGCGTGTGTATACACGTGAGCGCATGAGTGTGTCTGTATATATGTATTCTGTTATTCTGTTACTTATTTCAGTCATCTGCCTGCGGCCATGCTGGTGCACCGCCTTCAAAGGATTTAGTCGAACAAATCAATCCCAGGACTTTTTTGTTGTACAATCTCCATCTTTCTTTTAACTTGAAAATACCTTCTTCCCAGAATTGAGGTGGTTTCATAGCAAATAAGTCGAAAGGTAAGCTACTATAAATCGGCACGAACTTTCCGGACAACCCAATATATCTATGTATGCATATATATATATATATATATATATATATATATATATATATATATATATATATATATATATATGTGTGTGTGTGTGTGTGTGTGTGTGTGTGTGTGTGTATAGACAGATAAATAATTGTTTTCAAGTTATAATAAGAAATATTTTACATTATATCCTAGAAAAATTCATTTGGTAGAGTACATATTTATTCTTTAACGAGAATAGAATAGGTTTGATTGTGACTTCGAAGTTTCGACCACCGACGCCATCACCAGACGATCCACATTCGTTACTGTTCTTGTCAAAGAAGTATACATGTGTGTGTTTGCCTATGTATATATGCAAAACTATGTGAATGCATGGCTTGTGTCAGTTCCGATCGTCACTTGTCAATCGATGTTTGTTTGTTTACGTTCGGAAACTTAATGGCTCATCGATTCGAATAAGTACCAGACTGTCCAATAACTTAAACAAGTAAAAGAAAAAATAATTGACTAAGACAATATTTGAACTGCGAATCTCAAGAACTGTATTGATAAAACGCATTAATATTGACTGACGATCTAACTAACCTTCCAATCGAGGGTCTTTCAATATCTTTGGTGAACCAAGCGCCTGATAGTTATTTTATAGCTGCAACAGCTGCATAGTTAAAAGTCGAATGCAAAATATATGCATCTTCTAAAATGCCGATCGGGCTTTAACAGTCACTGCTTTCAGCTTTACAGCATTTGATGTTGAAGATTTAATTATTAAATCGACTCAAGTAACAGCAGCTTTCTCTAGGGTTCCGCTGTCATGTTTCAACAGCTGTGAAGTGTGGGGGCATCGATAATTTAAGAGTTCGAAAGGAGGCGTCCTAATCCCAAGTGCACACTGTTAACGTGTAAATAGTTCTCCGTATTTTATTTCCTCTTGTTTGTACGAGCATTAAATGTAAGAATGTAAGTTTATGTGTTCGGGTGTATGTTGTGTGTGTGTGTGTGTGTGTATGTGTGTGTGTGTGTGCGCGCGCGCGTTTATCTATCTATCTATCTATCTATCTATCTATCTATCTGTCTGTCTGTCTGTCTATCTATCTATCTATCTATCTATCTATCTATCTTTCCCTTTATATATATACATATAT
>NC_068987.1:85671600-85672760 GCF_001194135.2 Octopus bimaculoides
TGACCAAATAAATATATCAATTTATATAAATGACGTTAAGATCGATATTTAAAATTACCGATTTTATCAGGACATGTAAGTATAACGCATGTTGGATATATATATATATATATATATATATATATATATATTTGTATGTAAGAGCTTTTTCTGATTATATTCCACTGATGAATGCATGCTGGAGCACCGCCTTTAGTCGAGCAAATCGACCCCAGGACTTATTCTTTTGTAAGCCTAGTACTTATTCTATCGGTCTCTTTTGCCGAACCGCTAAGTTACGGGGATGTAAACACACCACCATCGGTTGTCAAGCTATGTTGGGGGAGGGGCAAACACAGACACACAAACACACACAAATATACATGC
The DNA here is from genome assembly GCF_001194135.2 of Octopus bimaculoides. Classification (NCBI taxonomy): domain Eukaryota; kingdom Metazoa; phylum Mollusca; class Cephalopoda; order Octopoda; family Octopodidae; genus Octopus; species Octopus bimaculoides. Next base: position 85,671,967 of record NC_068987.1, read on the forward strand.
ATATATATACATACACACGACGATCTTCTTTCAGTTTCCCTCTACCATATACACTCAGAAGGGACTGAACCCGGAACCATGTGGTTCGTTAGCAAGCTAATTACCACACAACCACTAAAAAAAAAAAAACGAGAAAAAGACAAGAACATCCAAAACGTTAGGACGTGGTACGCTCAGAGAAGGAAAGCAAGGGTCTTACGTTTCGAGTAAAGCACTTCATCAGAAACAGGAGACTAGAGAAAAGTTCAAGAGTAAAGAAGACGTAGGAAATAAATCGTCAACATTCCCCATGTGGTTAAAGTTTGATTACATGTGTGTGTGTGTGTATCTATTCACACTGACACATACGCACACACACACACACACACACACACACACACACACACACACACACACACGTATATATGCATGAGTGTACGCTGGTGTATATGTACGGAAATATTTATACCATGAGAAGTGAAAGGGGACACGTTCATTTTAAGACAATAAAATATATTCATGGAAACATTCGGCTTATTTCTATGCTAGGTACATTGCCTGCTCAAAAGACGAAACTAATCAAATATTTATAATTAATCATTGCAACACATGACAAGGCAATATAAATTACAAACAGAATTTAGCTGATTCTTCAGAAACTTACTTGTAGTATTCTTCACTTGGTGTCTTCAGGCTAGATGTATACAACGCTGATACATTTCCTGCAATGTAGACAAAAACATATAAAAATCATTTACATATAAGTAATTATATATACACAAATACACACACACACACACACACACACATATATG
>NC_068987.1:85673443-85675406 GCF_001194135.2 Octopus bimaculoides
TAAATACATACAGTGTACATTTAAACACATAAGAGAGATGTCCATAATTGACCATCTACCCGATAGAAGGAGCAGTCAAACCTAAAACCACAATTAGGAATAATTTCGAAAGGGAATGAAAAATAAAAACATTTATCATCTATTTCCTGAACCAAGGTTTCAAGCTATTTTCAGCAAAATAAAATAATTTGCTAGGCCAGCTATCATCAGCAGGAAAGCCAAGATTAACACATAAATACGGGACAATACGTGGAAACATGCCTCGTGCTTATATGTTATAACTTTTCATGTCTACCGCACGTGTGCTGTTTTCCTATCGGCAGCAAATACAAAAAATGCCGATTTTCTTCCAGAAATTAGCCAAAATATCATTATATCATTATTAATAATGATATAATGATAAATATTTTGGTATTATTTATTCAGAATTACACCTGTTTCATTTGTTAACAGGCGTTACAAAATTCTGCAAGTAGTAAAATACATATAGTGTATTATATATTTCGTACATGTACAATTTTGTAACTCTTATTAGCGAATAAATAACAGCAAACATTTTTGTTCCATCTGTTGCATTGATGCTATTACACTGCGGGAAACATTTGAAATGTTATGCATGCCTGACATAGATATAACATCTGCATATGCACTTGGAATACTGAAACAATAAGTTATGCTTTAAAAGGACACAGCTTGGTTCTTAACCTATCTACACACACCGACATACACGTATACACACGCACGCGCATAAATACGCATATATGTGTGTATATTTATGTATATATATATATATATATATATATATATATATATATATATATATATATATATTCTCATTTTTTTTTCAGTCATTTGACTGCGAACATGCTAAAGTACTGCGTTTCGTTGAACAAAAATAGGACTGATTTTTTTGTAAGCCTAGTACTTATTCTATCTGTGACTTATGCCGAACCGCTAGTTTAGATTACGGGGACGTAGACATTCCAGGGTTATTTCAGTTCCCGTCAATCAAATGAACTCACAAAGCTTTGGACGATCAAAGGCTACAGTAGAAGATACTTGCCGACGGTGCCATGCAGTAGGACTGAGCCCGGAACCATGTGGTTGGTAAGCAAGCTACTTACCACACAGTCACGCTACGTCAACACTTTAACAGAACTACATTCGATCCTTGCTTTCAAATATAAAGGAACCAGTCAACGACATATATCTCTTTATTGGAAGGAAAATTGGTATCGATCTGAGTACGTTCTTAAACTTACATCAGAGAAAGGCTAGCGATTATTTGACCACAGAACGATTAACATATTAGAGATATTTAAGCTGTACACAATCTAAGAAATAAACTAATTAGTCTAAGATTTATAAAACACATTCAGCGACAACGAGGATTGTCAAATTATTTACAGTTAATTACACACTGTTTATGGGAAATCTAAAATTAATTTGTCACTTTGTCACATGACGCACTGTTGGACAAAATAAGGTGTCCAATTTAACAGAATAGTTCTTATGCAATGTAAGTGATTATAAGTTGGTTGCTAAGTCGTCTGGAGACATTTAGTACAATTTGTATAATAAAAGTCTCAGTAAAACGGAACGTAGCTTGTAGAATCAACATAATGTGCTCATTAATGTTTAGAATCATTGGTGTACTTGTCACAGCACAACCAGAATTTGGTTTGCTAGTAGACGTGGGCGTTATGTCAAAGAGAATATATACAATTATAGAGAATGCACACACTGACAAGCACACGAATGCGCATAGACATGTGTATATATATATATATATGTATGTGTGTGTGGGTCTGTGTGTGTGTGCGTGTGTATTTACACCTGAATATGCATACGTAAATAGGAATACATATGTATGTTGTAGGTATATCAATGAACAGTTGACCGCACACATGCATACACACACACACACACACATATATACCTATATATATATATATATATATAT
>NC_068987.1:85675416-85677927 GCF_001194135.2 Octopus bimaculoides
ATATATATATATATATATATATATATATATATATGCATGTATGTACAGGGTGTGTAAGTTATTTAAGGACATACCCTTTTTGGGTCATTGCTGCATTTTTTGCTAACTCTGTATAATCTTTGTTTCAGAAAATAATAATGGCAGACCCTCAGCTTACTCAAGAAATGAATAGGCATTATGTTACTGTGGTTATAACAGCCGAGCATAGAGATTTAGAAGTACCTTGATTTTTAAAACTTGCCATATCTTTCGTCTACAAAGTTTGTAAGGAGCTAGAGACTGAAGATGGAAACGTATCACCAGTATCAAAGCATGAAAAGCATTCTAAATGTTCTGAAATCATCAGAAAACCAGCATTTATCCAGCAAGTTCAACAGATCATTTATTACAATCCCAGAAAGCCCATAGTATACCTCGCTCAGAGATTTATTAAAGTTATCTGTTTTCATATGTTGTTTTTATATAAAGTTAAATCTGTTCTCAAATATCTTACGCAACCTATACATATTTATATATATATGTTTTTTCTTTATCTTTTACTTGTTTCAGTCATTTGACTGCGGCCATACCGGGGCAACGTCTTGAAAGAATTTAGTCGAATGAATCGCCCCCAGCACTTATTCTATCGTTCGCTTTCGCCAAATGCCCGTGTTACAGAGACATAGACATACCAGCATCGGTTGTGAAGTGGTGATGGGAGATAAACACAGACACACGCCCGCACACACAGAGGCGCGCACACACACACATACACACACACACACACGCACGGACGCACGCACGTACACACACACAGAAACACACACATGCACATTTACATGTTTATGTATGCATCTGCCTCTACCTCTCTCCTCTCCGATAGAATAAGTACTAGGCTTACAAAGAATAAGTCCTGGGGTCGATTTGGTCGACCCCAACGGTGACTATGCTGAGAAATAGGGACGTGATCCATAGAGAACCAGCTTCATTTTGATGTATGATACATGTTCCTGTGTTAGTAATTATACCTGTCCTAAACAAAATGGCATCACTTTTTGACTCACCCTCGTATTTATATATATGTAGAGAGAGAGAGAGAGAGAGAGAGAGAGAGAGAGAGAGAGAGATGCATACGTTAGTGTAGGCGTGTAATATGAGGGTGTGTATATAGTGATGAAGTCAGTGAAATCTGACTTACGTTGGTTCATCTCTGAATGAATTATTTCCTTTTTCACTACTTAGTAAATATATTCTTTCTCTTTTTCTCTTCTCTCTTTTTCTCTTCTCTCTTTTTCTTTCTTACCTCTTTCTCTCTTAGAAACTTCGCTGATGCCTAATTTCATATCTCATCTATATGATGAATGATTTAATTTTAGTTGTAAATACAGTACTTTGTTCATCAGGAATTATTCGGAAATTATTTCTATTGCCAATTCAGTAAAACATCTACATAAAATCTACCGTTTTCACTAAACATAAGAAAGTAATAGTAACCGACATAAAATATACGCAAAAAAATATACGATATACAGCCACTCACGTGATTTTATTCGTCTGTTTATGAGAATATATTCTTATGAATTCCGTCTGTTGCATAAATATATACACACCAACGTATAGCATATGATTCATGTTCTCAGTTTATAAAGTAATTTTGCCTATATATATTTGTTTATTTATTATGTATATACAGATTGTGGTGAATAGACTGTCGTCTAAGTTACGCACAAATGAAAATAACACTGACATCTCATTTTTACTGATATATTTATCAAAATTACATACAAATATCTTGAAATACTAAAGAGAAAATTTATTCAATAAAAATTGCCCTTATCTTCAACAACGGCCTCCAGACGATTTCGGAATCTCTTGTAACTCTCCTGGACGGTCCTCTTCTATAATTTGGTGAACGCTACCATAAACCTCGCCTTCAGTTAATCTTTGGTGTTACAGGGAGTTGTGTTGGTCTGTCGCTCAACTGCGACCCAAACATAATAATTATGGGCGTTGCAGTCTGCTGGAATTTATTGCGTTTTTAAAAATTTGGAATATACATATTTTTTTTCTAGTTAATTTTAGATAGTTTTTGTTTATTTTCAGTTCATTAAAATGGAATGTCAAGTTAAGAAAAACGAGAATTTTCGAAACCTCCTTCTTTTTGTTTTTAATCAAGGTTCTAAGGCCGCAAAAGCTGCTCGCGACATTTGTGCTACGTATGGAGAGGGTGCCATAGCTGAACGAACCGCTCGTGATTGTATGCCAAGTTCAAATATGGAAATTTTGACTTCAAAGAGATTCACCTCGTTCTGGTCGTCCAGTTGAGTTCGATGAAGAGCGATTAAACCAACTTTTGCAAGAAAAGACAAACATAAATTCACGTACGCGCACATACATACAAACACACATATATCAATCCCATTAGGCAAAGCATAGAAGTGCAATAAGTTTGTAAGCTTCATATATTTATTCGGCTAGTACAATATAGTATATATACATACATATACATATATATATATATATATATATATA
>NC_068987.1:85682644-85690548 GCF_001194135.2 Octopus bimaculoides
TATGTTCCTTATGCATTCCTAAACTGAGTTGCCGATTTTGACTTAAGGGGTATCAAAAGATTCAGTAAGCTTTTGGCTACCAACTAAGCTATATTTTCATTCACATATTTGCATTACAAAAATTTGACATTATCATTTTACTTATAGTCACCTATCGTAAACAACATTTTGTATCACCACCACAATGACGTCACATTCTCTATATGAGTGTGTTCGCACGTTCTTTACCTACGTTGTGCCGACGACTGACAAGTATATATGTGTGACCGTGTATGTGTCTGTCAGTCTGCGTACATTTTTGTGACGACTGACATACCCACACACATCTAAAAAACAGCGACAGACACATACAGGGACAGAAAAAGGCCAAAATTGTGCGTTAATGCACGCATGTCTGTCTATGTGTCTTAATTTATGTATGCAACGCGCCCACCAAATTTGAAACGCGCCGATATTCAACATTTACTTCCGGCCTGGATTTCAAACAAACAACAGCATTCACTTTCAAGTACTACCAACATGAAGATTTGGTTGATTTAACATATCTCACAATACTCGCACAATACTCAGCGGCTCTTTCAATATAATTACAGAAATGTTATTCCAATCCTTATAACCAGTTTCAAGATAATGCTTCTTTTAACAGTCTTGTGTTTTTCATCTCTGTGAGGATCAACGTCGCACAACCTATTTACTGCGTTACTCAGTATTTATTCTACAGCCTATAATGTTACACGGTTCAAAAATAGCATCTTCCTTTTCAGCGTTCATTTCTATGAAAAATTGAATTATGCCTTTCGAATTTTCTTGGATTTTCACTTTCTTCATTGTGACATTTATTCAATTGTGAATTTTATCAGATTTAGTACTTGTTCCAAATAAATGTTGACTTTCTGTACCTTCTCACATTAGTGACGCATACTAACTTTTGATAAATTGGTGACTTACCATTTTTTATACCATGACCATGCTACAGAAAGTATGTTTTGTACCTATATTGACATTCCGTTTTGCTTGAACTTCGTGTGTGGCCGTTTTCCTGTTTTTAATATTATCAATTCTATGAGTATGTGTGAGTGTGTGTTTGTGCGTTCGTTACTATAGTAAATAACATTTTACGCTGTTTTAATGAGCCCACATCTAATGAAGAAGCCATCCTTATGGTAGGTGATCCCATTGAAAATCATGATGTTTTCATTCGTGTTCAAGATATCCATCTCTGTCTGTCTGTCTGTCTCTTCCCCTCTCCCGCACAAAAAAGATGTATGCATATGTATTTATGGGCGAAGGTCAAGAATACGCACTCCCGGTGTTTAGGGTTACGGTTACGCCGAAAACGGGTGGTGTGCGTATTCGTTACCTCCGCCTATTTATGTACGTGTATATGAAAGATAATGCAAAACATCACAGCACAATTTCATACATCACAACACACACCTTCACTCACTCACTCACTCACTCACTCATGCACTCTCTCTCTCTCTCTCTCTCTCTCTCTCTCTCTCTCTCACAGGTCCATTTCATATACACATACAACATCTTACACTTTCTCCTCTCTTTTACTTTCTCCTCTCACTTCAAAGCAAATGTCGCCTTTTTATTTCATGCTCTCTTTCAATTTCTGCTCTCCTCAAAGCATACAGAAATTAAAACAATTTTACGGAAATTAACGAACAATCATATGATCCCATATGTGTCGAATTGATAACTTTGCTTCTTCAAATGAAAGAATACCATAAAATAACTTCCTTTGAGACACATACATACACTCTTGGTAAAACCACTGTGCGAATTATGTTATTTCTTGCAGTGTGAACGTGCACATTAACAGTTCAAACTCAATTGAAATGATCTTTTCCTGTTGAACAATTTGTGTTTGTGATGAGCGTATTTAAAAACATGATCTTCGATATAAACTTAAAAGGAAAGTTTTCCCAGAAATCCTGTCCTTTACTTCTTCTTTCTAGTATGTCCGAGGTGACATTTCCGTCCCTCGCTCTTATTTTCTCTTTTTCCTAACTTTCTTCCGAGTCCTATATTTGCGCTACAGGAGATTAGTATTTCATCCACAAAACACGTTCTCAACATTTTAATTATCTCTGTCTCTCCTCATTAAATTAATTTCTTACTTTTTTTCAAATTTTTATTCTTGGTAATCCATGGAGAAAAAAACAGAAATTACGAATGAATAGAAACCCATAGATTTAAAGAAAATTAACAAATTCTATAAATCTGCACGGCATTCTGTATGATAATTTCTCTCAAGACATTGTCATTGTGTATGGAGCATTTTGCTCTTAAAATACGCATTGTCTCTTTATTGTGTGTGTAACTATATTATCTGAATTGTTCATGGTCAAATTGACTCTAGCACAATCCAATTTTCTGCACTGGATATTTTAAAAAATTACTTTGCAATGAAAGCATTTAAATTATAGAAAAAAATCCTTCTTGGAATCTTTTTCTTTCTTAGATTGAGAAAACTGAGAAGAGTACTTTGATAAATAAACGAATAAAATGTAAGGAAATAAATATGGAAAATAAAATGAAATCATGAAATGTAAATTTGAAAATGTTCAAAATGAAATTTAATATAAATTTGAAATATTTACTGGTCTGATAATGCCACATTTTAAAAATTAAGTCTCAATATAATTCAAAATTTTCCCTATTACTTTGCGAAATATCTTCTACTTGAGCAGGAAAATGGCGATTTATGAAAAGGAAAAGATTTATTCATGTGCAATATCAATCCCGAAACGTTAAGCAAAAATATTTATTAAAAAATCTCCTTTGTTATTATGTGATGCATACATACACATACATACTAGTGAGGAATATGAATAAATATTAAATAATAATTTACATGCGCGCGTACACTCACAAACGCACACACACACACACACACATATATATATACATGCATATATAAATGAGTATGCGTGTGTATGTATACATCACAAGCTCAGACATGACCGGTGCTTAAGAAGCACGCGTCCCACTCGTACTTCTGGATTCGCTGCCACTGCGGGAAAGTACTTTCTATCTTTGCTTATGACTGTCCAGTAGCTTCTCAATAGAAGTTGATGCAGAGATGTTAATATGCGCGTATGTGTGTATAGATACATTTGCACATAGATGCGTGCTCACACACACATGCACACGTACACGCACATACACACACGCACATATATTTATAAACGAAAGTCATCACTCGTTATTGATTATAGCTGGTGGTATGTAACAGGTTTGGAGTACAAGAATGGGAAGTTTCCGGAAACTATATACATGCACAACCTTTCGTTCGTATCAATAATTCAGTTGCCATTTTTATTAAAACGATAGTAAATATGTGAAAAGTAAATAATAGACAAGATCTATCTATGATGATTATACGCATCATAATGGAAGTTGCTCTAAAATGTTAAATGAACTGAAATTAATAACTTACTGTTATGGCGGTTTTCGTCATACAAAAAACAGTTGTCTGAATTCCATGAATTGTTACAGGAAGCCCAGGGGACTTCACTCTTCATTGACGCAAAAAAGTAGTATAGTGAGTGACTGATGATGACGTTATAATAAAGCATTATGAACCAACTGATGATGACCATAGCAAAGCCGACACCTGCAAATAGAAACGAAAATAGATTTAACTTTTACTATCTTTTCAGATATATGCAAAAATAGAAAGACGAAAGTGTATGGGACAGATAAATCGAAAGGGAAAAGAAGGTCACAAGGGAAAATAACAGCTATTTGTGATTTTCAATGTGTCAATGAATGAGAGGCATAGGTCTTGCTAATCGAAGCAAGATATCGGTTGATAGACATGATTCTGTGAGTAGAAAGTTACGGTTGCAAACTAGGATAACTCCACCAACGGAAGTACTTTCAGTAATAGTATTACTAACAATGGTTCAGGTTTAAAAGGCAATTCGTACGGCATTTTAAATATAGTTCTCCATACAGTAGTGAATGCCTTGCGACATAGTTGTAATTTGCTTGATTCCATGTAAATATTCTTTCCATTAAGTTTTATTGATCTTTGTTTCTGTTTGTTACTAGAAATTGCCGATCCATTTCCTGATGAGGATGGCTACAGTGAGGATGTTATTATTATTATTATTATTATTATTATTATTATTATTATTATTATTACTGAGTGAGAGAGCAGTGCATGCCATCAAAGTGACACTGGGGTATTTTATTATTATTATTATTATTGAGTGAGAGAGCCGTGCATGCCATCAAAGTGACAGTGGGGTAAAACGTACGAAGACCAGTATACCCATCATGACTACACGTCTTATGAGAGTACACTAGGCACACGCATCACAAATATATATGCGCGACATGGTGTTCTCATATCAAGATAAACAGCACTTGACCTTGCAGGTGGGGCCTAGTTAGAATTTTCTTCAGATTGAGTAGCCCATCTCGCTCAAAAGGTCCCTGAATAAGGGTTGTTTAAGGATGAACTAAACACCCATGATCCAAGAGGTGAATTATCCGAACCCTAAAGAATTCCTTTCAACACGTAGCTATGATGCTTCCCCACTAATTCTGCTCATGATCAGAGACGCACATATCGCCAGCCACTAAAGGACACGCTCAACTGGTAAAGTTCAAAGAACTGACAAGCAAATCTGCAGAATATTTGCTGTGACGGATTTTTTTGGCCAAGACAAAACAATGTTATCTTTATTATTATCATCATTATTATTATTATTATTATTATTATTATTATTATTATTATTATTATTATTATTATTATTATCATCATTATTATTATTCAGTAGTGTTTTATTACGTGCTTTCACTGCACTACCGAGCGCAGATTTGTGTGCCTTGGGTATGTACTGTGATTTGCTGTGGTGCTCTTATTTTCACTGTATTGAAAATGTTTTTTGTAGGTTGTGTGCAATGCCTAGTAGTACTATTGTCTATGTTATATATACTTTGAAGTCGTGATGTTTGTGTTACGCATTTGAATGTATTTTTTATATCATACCTAATGCGCCTACTATAATGGAAATTGTTTCTGTTAGGCTCTACATTCGAGTTATTATCATTATTATTATATGAAAAATGCTTTTTAGGAATCGATTACATCCCTACCAATGCTGAACCGGTTAACAGTACATTAGCTTTTTTGAAGTCAGTCAGGATTTTTCAGGAACTATCAAGGAGAATATATATCACGTCGTTACTTCCAGCTACTGTGAGCTAGTGTGAGCCATATGCGTCCGTTCAAGAAGTGATCGGTTTCCTTTATAATAAAACCCTTCAATTTAGACGTTTTATGTGTCTTTCTTCATTTTTGTTCTGCAAAAATCCCCCACCCAATTCATCCTCTTTTGTTTGCATCTCTTCAAAAGGCGGTGGGAAAAGAATAGAAGGACGAGCTACCAGTAACCAACATATTAGCATATGGCAATGTAAAGGACGCAATATTTTTAGCTTTCCCCTAATCTCCGAGATTGATAGTTCTCTGGAATTATCATTTTCAGGAAGCTAATGTTGTTACTGATCCAACGCACTAGCGTAGGTACGGTGTGTGTGTGTGTGTGTATGTGTGGTTGGGGAGTGGTCCGCTTCATGTTGCATTGTCGAAGGGACGGCACTTTTGGGTCTGCTATAGGCAATATGAGTTTTGTGGAGGCCTGGGGCGGCGAACGTAAGGTCGGCTCCGGCGGCACACAATCTAACTACGCTGGTGATCTTCTAATTTTCCAGCTCTCATGTGGTTTTGATCTTACATGCTGAGCAACTGAGTCTTATTTCCTGAGACATTATTTTTATTGCAATTTGCTCGGCTTACACAATAGCTTCCTTGCTCTGGAATCGGATATTTGTCATTAGAAAACCATGAGTAGTTGTATGTGAATGCACAACTTCATTCAACCAGATGCCACTGAAAATCACTTCTATACCCATCCTCTGCTGTTATTCTGCCACAAAGTCAATGATATTCTGAAAACCACCATCAGTACCAACATTCTTGGCTATGACACTTCAGTTGCTTCAACAAACGTACTGCATGGTTAGGTTCGTGAGAAGTGTGGTGAATGAACTCTACATGCCGTTTAGTTTTAAACACCAGGGAAATGCAACCAGTATTTCTTCAACTGTTCTGTCAGAAACATGGAAGCCCTTCCACTTCCGATTAAAAAGTGATGTTACAGCCTTATCCATTTCTCAGTGTGTCAAAGAGAGAGTGTCACTTGTAACGTATCTTTCCTACATTCTTTCCTTTCTCGGGAGCTAGCCGAATTCAAACACCTTTAACTAATTAAAAATCGTTATAAAATTACTCTTGCTACACTTCCTAGTAACATTATTTGAAATATCCATATTTGTTTTTACTCGTTACAATCAAAATATTTGTTCTATATTTTCGGAAAACAGTAATAATAACAGTATTTATTTCCTTTGTAGTTGTGAATATTAAACATTATGTTTTCAAAATATTTTGACGGCACCATCGACATTGTAGAGATTCTTGGTAGCTCATACTACTTATGGGAAACATTTTTTTTTTAGATAACGAAAATACTTGAGGCAGACATTGCACTATTCCATCTCATGATAAAAAAAAAGGAACCTTCCGAGAGTTGCATTGTTTACAAAACGAAAGAAAATGCAAATATATTGTTTTTCTTCATAAAACAAGAGATGGGAAATCAATTTTTTTATCCGGAACTGTATCGAATATGACCATATAAACAGCAATAACATAATAATAAGAATAATAATAATAATAATAATAATAATAATAATGATAATAATAATAATAATAATAATAATAATATTAATAATAATAATAATGATGATGATGATGATGATGATGACGATGACAATAATGATGATGATGACGACGACAACGATGATGATGATAGTGATGATGATGATCCAGTACCAAGCAGTGGCTTTGATAGCTTCTGATCTTAACTGATTGGAAGTGTTATCACGTATATGTGATAATAATAATGATAATAATAATAATAATAATAATAATAATAATAATAATAATAATAATGATGATGATAGAAACCATCAGGCAAAAGATATGTGCTAAAGCTTCCCGCATAGCAAGGAATAATGTGGATTATGAGGAAAGTGTCTGTCATTGCAGTAGTCGTAGGGGCACTCGGAGAGCCAACAACCAAGTTCGAGAAAGCTGCTATGCTGCGGACGGCTAAGATTTTGCGATTGGTACTTGGGTGTAGAATGTCTCGCACGATAATTAATAACGAAATATCAAAGCTTATAATGTGCGCAAAGAGAACCTGTGAAGCCTCTCTCGCTCTCACAGAATCTACAAGAACAGATAGTCTGCGAGAAATGTTGTCTATGTAATCTCAAAAACGTTTTAAATATACATAAGAGCTAACACTTTTTACTGTCATCTTAACATCAGACTACCATCCTAACAAATTACTTTTAAAACAAACTTTTAATATACTTATCTGTTGACAGACTTTCTCTGGAACAATACTTTGTGCAAAACCAAATATATGATACCCTAGGCACAACACCAACTTGGACGTCTAACGTGTTGTCTCTTGAGATCTCTGGGTGAGACTTGGAGTCAACTTGTACAAATACAAAGCAAACATCAAACAGAAAATAATAATAATAAAGATATTTTTTCTTATTTGTGCGCCCTTTTAAAGCCGAGCCCGGCTCATGGGCCCGGTTTCCATGGAGTATGTGTACTCCTAAGCTGGATGGGACGCCAGTCTATCGCAGCGTTACTCAAGAAACAGGGAGTGAAAGTTGGGGCGAAAGAGTACAACAGGGGTCGCCACCACCGCCTGCTGGAGCCTCGTGGAGCTTAGGTGTTTTCGCTCAATAAACACATACAACGCCCGGTCGGGGAATCGAAACCGCGAACCTCC
>NC_068987.1:85691282-85695799 GCF_001194135.2 Octopus bimaculoides
ATATATCATAGAATGAAAAAGACAGATTAGGTTTGTCCGTGGAAAGAAAAGCCTACGGAAAAGACCACGGTAACCTCAGACACGTAGGGAAAAACACATGACAGCAAAGTGCTCTCTGTCTCTTTTTTCGATTTACATGATCATGCTCAAAGTGGTTTCGTCATTCGCGCGTACCTTTTTTGCAGCATTCACCTATCTTTTCTTGAAACTTTTACGCGACAAAACCTGCCTCTCTATTCTCACCTTCCTTTTCAAGTGGTACTTGAAAAAGTTGATGAGCGATTGGCCAGAGATTAAAGTGTTTGTCTCTAAACCTTTCGCTCGAGTCCACCACACACATTCTTTCACAATGGCAACCGGTACCATGATCCCTGCCTTGCCTTCCCGGTTAAGGGAAGGTGGCGGAGAAATTTTCACGAAAGACTCGGTTGACAAGCGAACTAGTCTCACAAGTGACAGCAGCCGTTCGACATATGCCCACAGGTCCGGAATGGTTGGACACTGCACGAGTGCGTGCACAACGGTTTCGTCGGTCTGACCGCATCTCGGGCAAATCGGACCGGTGTGTCTCGAACCGTGCCTGTAGAGCTTATCCCAAACGGACAATACTTCCTGATAACACTGCCACGCCAGGGATCTTTGGTGGTTGTCCATAGGTCCCGGCCCGAAAGTTGTCCTCAACAGGCGGGTCAGGTTTTCCTCGTCGACGCCGAGATTCTGCCCGAGAAGGTCGTCGCACTTCCTCTCCACTATACGCCTTTGCGGAATTGAAGTCGCACAAGTTTGGTCTCTGACGGCAGAGCTGCTTGATAGCAAGGCGGCACTCGCGGTGCCATTCGCCTAGCCTCGGTCTCTAATCTACGACTGCAGTTCGGCCAAAGAGACGAGCTGCGGCAAAGCGCGCAGCACAAACGGCGACCACACCTGTTCACTATCCTCTATGAAGCGCCGGAAATGTCGCTGTCTCAGCGCATGTCTGCGCATCATCAACCATGGCATGCCCAGCCCTCCATTTAGTTGGTGTTGAAAGCAAACGGATTGCCTAACCGTGGGAACGCTTCTCTTCCACAAGAAGCGGAAGAATGTGCGTTCTAGTTTGGTGATGGTAGGGTCGGGACAAGGCACGACAGTCAGACGGTAATCGATGACAGATGCGATGTATCCGTTTGCCACCTCCGCCCGACCTTTTAGGGATGCTTTCCTCTCGGCCTATTTCTGGCTGAGAGTGGCCACCTAGTCGTTATTTCGCCCAGTTCTTCTCCATTTAGGGGTCCGGACCGAACCAGACTCCGAGCAATTTAACCGGTCCATCGGTCCAGCGTCCCACGATAAGACTGATAACTACCTAGCTAGATAGATAGATAGGGAAAGAAGGTGAGCGATGTTTTAGTGATGTTGGTCGTAGTGTAAATGTTTATTTAATAATTTACTTTGTGTTTCTCACGTTTACAGGCGCTGGATCTATGCCTTCTATATTATTATTTTATGTATAGCTGCGTTAACTTTACATATATTTCGTTTCTTTTGTTCATCTACGCATTGACTTCTTATAATTCCGTCTGTTACAATTCTACTGTTTTTCATTCATTTAGCAGAAGTATTTTAAATATATTCCTATACGCCTTGAAGATGATGAGGACCTATTTGCAAGGGTTTTATATTTGTAGATACTAATTGCAACGATATGTGGCTATTTTGTGATGGTAGGATAATAAAGAAAGTAAGGCTGAGGTTGGTGTTAATGTTCTTATTTAGAGTAACACGTTTCTGCTATGTTTATAGAGCTGTAATGTTTTTATGGTGAAGTGTAGAAACTTAACAAACAAATCAAATAAAATGTATTACGAGCTTATAAAATATTTCTCAAGGAATGATAGTGAAATTAAAGAAATAACTAAATAAATGTTAGACAAACAATGTAGATGTTTTATATCAGATGTAAGTGACGGATATTGAATGTATTCTGGCATTTCCTGAATGATTAAACTAGAAACAGAAAAAAAAAAATTATTTCCGGAACGACAGTATACGGAAGGGTAGACATTCACAATGGACTTTGTAAAACAAAGGTATTTTCGGAGTTGTTATTGTTCTATTATTTCACTTTAAAAGAAGTTCACACTTGTTATAATGTACAACAGACTATAATTATTCAAAGAATAGAAGTAGTTTATCATGATTAGGGATACAAACCTATACCATTAAAGATGACAGTTGTTTTCTGATACAGTTCCTTTGTACATTAAAAGCGCAAATTCACTTTTATTTCCCTTTTTTTTTATATCAGTTTACAGCGATGTGTATTATTAAAGCGACAAAGACTTTCGTCATACCAATTTCGATACTGTTATTGATTTTCACGGTATCTATTTCTGAGAAGTATACATTAAAAGAATAAAGAAAATATTCATGCTGCAAAAGAAATCAAATCTCGTTAAAGTTTATTTGGTCATAATAAGGATATATTGTTTGTAGGAGAATTTATCTGAACTAGTGTTATGTGAGTAGTAGGAAGGGGAACTTGTACTACAATTTCGTAAATTATTCCGGGGAAGTAAACCTCTCGGGTAAAATAATAAACACGTACGAAATATATAGGATGGATTAAATACTCCAAGTTGTCAGAACACCAAATTGGTATACTAAAAATTTCATAATAAAATAAGAGATCTACTAAAATTCTGCTACGAAATCTATGTATATAATAAAAGAATTGTTTTAATAATAAGAAAATGTGTTTATAGGCCGCTATCTATTTTAATTGTTCGGGTAAAAAGTTATATCTCGGGGCTCTAACGGCTTACACACAATTATAAATCTCATAAGAAAATGGCAATTCTCACCCATCCAGTAGGAATCAAATGATACTCCTGCTTTCTGATATTGATTTCAGTTTTCGGCACAAGGCCAGCAGATTTGGATGAGGACTACGTCAATTACATGGGCTCTAGAATATTACTGGTACGTATTTTATCAACCTCTAAAGGATTAAAGACAAAGTCGATCTCGGCAGCATTTGATCTCAGAATGTAAAGACGGACAAATACAGGTAAGAATTTACCCAGCATGCTAACCATTCTGCCAGCTCACCGTCCTATACTGTTTTTTTTTTTCATATTGAATAGCATAGCAATGGCGGCGAGCTGGCAGAAACATTAGCACATCGGGCAAAGTGCTTACAGGCATTTCGTCTGGCTTTATCTTTTGTGTTCAAATACCGTCCAGGTCAACTTTACATTTCATCATTTCGGAATCGATAAAATAAGTTCCATCTTAGAACAGGACAGGAGTCTGTGTAATCTAGATACCCACTTCCTTGAAATTAGTGGCCTTCAGCTAAGATTTGAAACCAATATCAAATAACATAGTAATTATTGACATGACAAAAGTGTCTTCCTGATGGTTTCAGTAATTATTAATTACTAAAATATAGCAAATATTATTTTTGTCAATGTTAGTAAGGGAGCAAATTTTTCAACGTCCAATTTATGATGAAACATTATTATTTGTATTCTAAAGCTTGTTTTATTTTTATATATATTGATAATTGCTTCTTGTAACGTCTCTAAAGACCGTTTGAAAATTTGGTATTCATTATATGAGTTAGATTAAAACTGAACACCATATCAACATTCAAATTATAGGGAAACATTGCTGGTAATAGGCAGTTTTGTTTCACAACGACAGAAAATAATTAGATTAATTGTGAACTGAAATAATGCTTTCCTGGAGGTACGTGATGCAATCACAATATAAATTCTCAAGAATTTCGACCCTCGAAGATGTGAAATACACTCAATAGCTAAACAACACGTATCTGCAGACATGGGACAGAACGTGATTGCAAAGGGCATGACATTGATGAGGTCACGATGTAAAATATTTGACAATCAAAGAATTGATTAATTGATTAACCGAATAGTTACTCAAAAAATCGATTGCTTAATTGGTCAAATAGTTAACCAATTGACATATGCAAAAATAAAGAAGTGAGACAGAACTCGTGTGTGTTGTTTATTATTGGCTTAATGATCCTACTGAGATACAAGAATATATACTTCATGACGCGAGTTCACATCAAGAACTTCGCAAACCAAATACAGAGATGAATATCCATTTTTACAATCATTGTTTTATAAATCTGTTAGCGCACAATGTTTTAATATAACCCTGTATCGACTCACACGGCCGGACAAGGATTCATACATATACTTAAGCATACACGTCACATAAAACTACATACGTATATTAATATATATATGTGGTCCGTGGGAAGAGCCATTCTAACGATGCGTCCTGACCTAACTCTTCGAAACGCTTAGATTTAGAATGGTGGGAGCTGATGAAGGACATGTTCTGTATGTGGCGTGTGTGTTTTCTGTACTCTGTTTATCATTTTTTCCAGGTTTTTTGCAACGTCTTGTACCCAGATATGCATCTATATGTACATGTAGATGTAGGTATGTACATACATGTACTTATATATGCGTATACTCATTTATTATATATATATATAT
>NC_068987.1:85695895-85698342 GCF_001194135.2 Octopus bimaculoides
TGTGTGTGTGTGTGTGTGTGTATGTGTGTGTGTACGCATGGTTTTGTGATTAAGTGCCTAAGCGGTTATCTAGATAAGGTAGGACTTTTAGAAAAAGAATCCACCAACGAACTCGCACATTGTAAATACAATCCCGGAGTGGAAAAGCAAAACTTACAAGACTTTTCTCAAATTCAAAAATGTGATATTGTTTTTGTTATCTAAATTCCAACAATGGCGCCTTGTATCCTTGTTAGAAACAAATACATTCATCGAAAGAAGACGAGTTAAATAATTAATGATTAGAAGAGAATACACACACACACATACGCACACACACACTCACACTCATACACACTTACACACACTCATACATAGACATGTGTGCGCACACATATTTATATGATTGAATTAGCGTGTAAGTGGTAGAGATTTCCACAGACACACGAACTCTCGACATTATTAGCGTGATATAGTTTGTGACGAAACTATATATATATTGAACTGCAAGTACAGCCCATCTGACCAGCTTCTGTATAATTTACATCAACATATTTTTACTGGAAATGTATGGGAAAAGCCGAAGATATGGAGAATGATATTTGTCCAAAATAACAATCAGTGAGATCGTACCTAGAATAATTTTTTTTCCGAAGAAAATTTCTCAACCATTTGGCCATAAAATGCCTACTATAAAATAAAATAAAAAAAGTAAATGTTTTTCTGAAGGTCATTAGTTAATTTAATGAAGCGAATTGGTTTGAATTGAGTAGAGATGTCATGCAGCCAAACAATTTTCCCTGGGAGCTGATCCGTTACAATAAGGCGCTCATTAATCTAATTGTAGTTCAGTCTCATCTAACCCCAACATACAACATATATAACTTCCTGGAACTAAAATTCAACTAATGATTTTTTTTTGTGTTTTGAAAACTTTATTTCCTATAGTGTCTGAGTGGTTAAAAGACCATTCTGAGAATTGATAAAATACTGTAGCTGTGGAACTCGAAATTTATTGTCAGTGATTACTAAGCAAAATATATATATTCTTACGTTTGGAAATTGTGCATTGAGAATACGTTATCAGGATACGAAATAGGCGGATCAGCTCTCTTCTGCTTTGCGATGTAAGCAAGAGAGCTAAACAAAACTCGAAAGCATTTACGGAAGCAAAATGTCATGTAAAGCAAAATTATGGCCGCAATGCTTCTCCGTCTTTTGGCATTGAGGATTCACATTCTTGATCAGCTGATTTCCCTATTACTAAATAAAATATATATTCCAAACATAAGTACATTAGACTAATTCTCAGGTATAATCAGCGTGAGTGTAGATATGACAACGCTGTAACATTTAAATTACAGGAACAATCTACAAGACTGACTTATTTACATTTTTCGTCCATCCACCATCATTTAAAATACTTGGATCAACAGGAGAACATAGTGAATGATGGGATCATGGGGATTAATAGTGAGCTTCTCAAACATTTGGCCGTACTACATTTACATTATTTTAATGTAAACAGAAGCTGAAATATATAACTAGAACCATTACTCTGCTGCCGGGGGAGTTTTCTACCTGTAGCCAGCAACTGTGTTTATATATATCTATCAATCAGTCAACAAATCTACCTATCTGTCTATCTCTCTATACAACTCTGTCTGTCTCTCTCTCTCTCTCTCTCTCTCTCTCTCTATCTATCTATCTATATATATATATATATATATAAACAAACAGTAAATGAGTATATGCATATATACGTACAGGTATGTGCGTACAGACATCCACCTGTATGTATAGGTGCATATCTGGGTACAGGACATTGCAAACAAAACGTAGGCAAGAAAACACACAACCCACATAGAGAACATTCTACTTCATCAGCTACCCCCGTTTTAACACCGGCGTTTAGTGATGGTATGTTGTCAAACTAATGTGACAATCCTATGAAAGGGAAGAATGCTACCGCTATTTAGCCCTAGGAAACACCGTTTCCTGTTGGCCTTGACACACACATATATATATCCCTCTATTTATTTATCTATTAACTTAGATTTCAATCTATCTATCTTTCTATGTATTTATCTATTTACTTACCTTTCAATCTATCTATCCAACTATCTGTCTATCTCGTTGTGGTAAGAGGTTTTCATCCAAACTACATTGCTCTGAGTTAAGTTCCACTCCTTGGGCAAATGTCTTCGAATATAGCCCTAGGCCTACCAAAGCCTTGTGAATGGGTTTCGTAGACGGAAAATGAAATAAGCCTGTCGAATGTATGTGTGTGTGTGTGTGTGTGTGTGTCTGTACGGAGATGCATGATTCAGTGGTGAGAGCATCGAGCTGACAATCATTATGGGGACGTAAACACACTAGCATCGGTTGTCAAGCGAAGTTGGCGGGACAAACACAGACACACAAACATACACACACACACATATATATATATAATTGATAAATCTCAG
>NC_068987.1:85700036-85703142 GCF_001194135.2 Octopus bimaculoides
TGTGTGTGTGTGTGTGTGTGTGTGTGTGTGTGTAAATAGACACTGGAAATCAGAGTTTGACATACACTGTAGGTCATCGAACATGCAGGATAGTTAAAACACCAGGTTGAGTGCTTTGCGGTAATTGTCTCGTCAATCTCCACCTTGAATTCAAACACCGCCTAGAAAATCTTTACATCTTTTCCACCCAAAGTGGATAAATGAAATATCAGCGAAGTACTGAGGTCTGTCTCATTTTCTTTTTCTACCAGATTCCGTTAAGTTGTGTTATGTAAAGTGTTTTGGCAAACCTTTTACAGAATTCCTTTATCCAGAAATAATGTTTGGCTTAGTGAGATGGCAGCAACGACTGATTTGCTATTGGAAGCGTCCAAGATGTAAGTGCTATAAAGCACAGAACAAAAATGCAGTAATAGGAAGATGATAGGCTTACGTAGTTTTCCATTACTATATCCACGTCGAATTTTATAAGAAAATGACAGCTGGTGTTGATCCAGAATAACAGGACTTTGGATCTGCGTAAATAAATTATCATGCATGTTTTATATTTAGCTTCCGTTCCTTACAACCAACAAATAACTCTGTGTGTGTGATCGTGAGTCTATATATATGTACATAAGCACTCACACATATTCAAAGAGATGTATAAAATCTATGTGCATATATTGAAACACACATAAACACATACACACGCATACAAACACACACCCACACGCAATTTATTATATTGGTGATATTTTATTCTTTCATTCGAAGCGACGAGCTGTTAGAAGCATTTACACGCTGGGCAACACGCGTTGAAGTATTTCGTCCGCCTTTATGCTCTGATTTCAAATTCCGCCAAGGTCGACTTTGCATTTCATCCTTTGGGAGAGAAAAAACATAAATACCACCGGGATAGATGTAATTCACTTACCCATCCCCTGAATTTGCTGGTTTTGTGCCAATATTTGAAACAAATATTTCGTTGCTTGAATTTAACTCCCCACGCTTTCCCACGAGTTGTTCAACTTCATATGTTGTATATTC
The DNA here is from genome assembly GCF_001194135.2 of Octopus bimaculoides. Lineage (NCBI taxonomy): Eukaryota > Metazoa > Mollusca > Cephalopoda > Octopoda > Octopodidae > Octopus > Octopus bimaculoides. The sequence continues at coordinate 85,701,066 of NC_068987.1, forward strand.
GTCTTCTATCTCCCATAACGTCACCTGCCAATTTGTAGCTTTCTAACAGGGTTGGCAATATATATAAAAAAAAAAAAACGTTTGGACTGGCACTCCAGGTTGAAGATACATTTTCGCTCTCTTCCATCAATCAGACCTTGTTAGATGTATATAGACACTACCTTGTCACCTGACTAAAATACAAATGTATAGGCGCAGGCGTGGCTGCGTCGTAAGAAGCTGGCTTCCCAACAACATGGCTTGGGTTGAGTCCCTCTGAGTGGCAAATTAGGCAAATGTCTTTCTACTGTGCAGCCTCAAGCAGACCAAGGCTTTGTGAGTGGATTTAGTAGACGGAAACGAAAAGAAATTCACTATATATATGTGTGTGTGTGTGTGTGTGTGTGTGTTTGTGTGTTTGTCCCGCTCTACCGCTAGAGTATACGTCCCTGAATCTTAACGGTTCACCAGAAGAACCAGGCTTAAAATTATATGTTCTGGGGCTGATTCTTTTGCCTAAAATTTCTTCTACAATGGCCACAGTCTCATGACTGAAACAAGTAAGAGGTAAAGATATACTTGTTGAATTCTAAGACCCTCTCGACAATGAATGCCCAATGAATAAAGAAACATGCACTGACCTTACCACGATTTGAACACCTACCATAGGAATATACATAATGCTATCGGGTACATTAATGACTGCACTAATCTGAAGCCTTAACAATAAGGGTGAGTAATAGATCTATAATTTAACACTAGATGTTAGTTTTATTCATTTATGGAAGACTTGTTAATAATAACAGCGCACATATCTCTCAATACAAAGTAGCCTTCCATAGTTGATAGAGACATATAGAAATATATGTCAGTGTAAAATTAATTTGTAATTAATGGATAATTCAAATATTGCAGTCGGGTTGAAGTATCTAATGCACTCAGTTTTATTAAGCATTGAGATGTTAATAATTTTCATTCCAGACAGTTGTTGCTAGACAAACTATTACAAATGATAGTATTCCATAATTTATCATTAAGATGTTTACATTAACTTTTCTCTCCCCGCTCACTTTCTTTCTCTCTCATCACACACACACACACACACATACACACACACCCACACACACACAGACACACACACACACATACACACACAAACACACACACACACACACACACATATATATATATATATGTTTGTGTGTTTGTGTGTCTGTATACACACCCACACACATATATATATATATATACGTATATATGTATGTATATATCTATACCTATATCTCTCGTCGAAACGCCGGTGTTAAAACGTGGGTAGCTGATGAAGTAGAATGTTCTCTATGTGGCTCGTGTGTTCTCGTCTACGTTTGTTTGCAATGTCCTGTACCCAGATATGCACCTATACATACAGGTGGATGTCGGTATGCACATACCTGTACGTATATATGCATATACTCATTTACTTTTGTTTTTATATATATATATATATATATATATATATTTCTATGTGCATATGAATGAATATATACATATCTCATGGTTTATATATATATATAGATATATGTGTACACACAAACACACACATACACAAATATTTATATATGAGTAAACTTTGAATGAAACGACGCATGTAGCAAATATGACCATACATAGATAAAACGTTAAATAGACTTAAGATTATGTAGTTCAAATTACTTAGGATACATACACACACTTACACATACATACTATTACAAAAGATATATTTATATATTTACATATGTTTGTATATATATATTTATACATACACACACATATATATATATATATATATATATAAAAATATATATATGTAAATATATAAAAACAAAAAGATAAAGAGAGCAAAAGTAAGGTTGAAGAATTTGATCCATAAAATTCTTCAACCTTACTTTTGCTCTCTTTGTCTTTTTGTTTTTATATATTTACATATACACACGGTAATACACAACTTATAATACCCAATCCTGTTCATACAACGACTGGGGCAAACTAATCGGTATACAGCACTTACTCGGTATTACCTGTATCCTCCGGGGTTTGGATAAATCCAATACCCTCCTCAACCTTATAAATATAT
>NC_068987.1:85703503-85706003 GCF_001194135.2 Octopus bimaculoides
ATATATATATATACATACATGTATGTGTATATGCCTGTGTGTGTTTGTGAAGCGAGACAGAGAGGGGGAGTGGAGACAGAGAGAGGTTAACAGTGACAGTGTGTGAAAAAGAGAGGAAGGAATACGAAAGAAGGAGTAAAAGACAGCTATACCTATGACATTTTTTTGATAACTTTGTAAACTCCCAGACATTCAAACTGTTGCCTGCAGATGCGTGCTTTTGTCTGACTACATTTCTTTCGATTGTGTGTATGGCTGTGTGTATGGTTGTGCTTATGCATAAAAGAAAAAAAATATCTGTTAAGCATATTGATAATTGAACTTAATAAATAGACATTATCTTGTTTGTTACATGAGACTTAGCGTACTTAAATGAAGTACATTAGTATATCGGCTGATATATGTTCGCAAATGGTATTCACTTCCGCCTAAAAGTAATGATGGAAAAAACAATCTTAACGAAATATTAACGAAAGAGTGTTGAAACTGATAATGAAATTTTAATATCTTGTGAACTTTTCATTTTCTTAAATTTATCAATTCTTGACATAACAAAATTTATGGTATAAATGTTCTAAACCAAATTCGCAGTATTCCATTAGACATGTACTTCGAAAGATGATATCAAAATTAAGTCCCATTTGTGTTACTGCTATTGTTGTTCAGAGATTTTGTGGATGTAGTTCCTTAACGCGAAAGAAACTGGAAGCAAATTTCTTTCTTTAGTTTTACGTAATAAAACATGACGCCATGACTTAGAGACCTTACACGAAGTGATGTTTAAGAGACTAGAGTAGACATATTATCCAACAACATCTATAAGGAAGATAATAGGTATATATTCTATGATATTACTAGCACAGTGTTTAAAAGAGTGCATGTAATGTCTATTACTTATAAAAGATAATGACATTATATCAAAACAACACACACATGCATAGCTGGAATAGAAGCAATGAACAGGTCCTAATTCCCCGTGAGAATAGGTTTGCATTACTTTTCTCAGTAAAATTATGTTTCAAATACATCTGATCCTCACCTCAAACAATATCTCTTAGCATCTAAACAATTACAAATCAACATCATGCAGTAAACGAAAACATACAAGGTAGCCATATTGTCTCTAAAAGTTTAAGTCAACTGTACTTAGCTACTAACATACCGAATATGTGTATCGAACAAGTTCTAATAGAAGTTAATAGTATTCTATGTAAGGTCTATTAATCTCATTCTCAATGAATTACACTTTTAAAGCAATTAACGAACGTCATCCTATTACAACATTTTCTGTACATTTCAGCAAAACTTCCCCGCTTAAAAGAAATTTTACTGATTTCATGCGCGATTACCGCATTCAAATGATATTTATAAGTTTAGATTTATATCTGATAACAGGAATGATTAAAACAGTTTATGATGCGTATATAAACGTGCGGTATTGGTAAAATCAGATAAATGCGAAATGTGCTTCCAATAAGCCTCAAAATAAAATAAAACTAGTCTGTATATTAAAAGCCAGTCAATATATTATATATATTAACCTCATTTCACAATGAAGTAATGTAATAAAATGAATTTTATGGGTTAGATTAACAATAATCACATACTCCAATATATCATAACTGGCAGAAAATGGCACACTGAAGCTAACTTTGAAACAGCTACAGCGTCTTGAGTATAGAAAATTGATTATTCGATATATTAGATATTAAAAAATATGCATTCGTTTTCCAAATGTGTGCGTTTGAAATATCTGCATATGAAAGTATTCCATTTCACAGCAATTGCCGGTATGAAAAATATACTATTTTAATGTTCAAGAACCTATCACTCACGAACTTAATTTCTACTTCAGAATCTCAATGATAAAACATTTAAATTTGAGCTCATTTTGTCATTTTCTTCCTAATCCTTTATTTATTTTAATTACATATATTGACATTGTAATAACAAATATTAGCAATAATTACAGAAGGCAATGCAGGATATATTACAAATAAATTACACGATTCGGTTAAAGTAAACTTCCTGGTTTCAAAATTACTGTGTGGTACACAGTTAATATTCATTGGACATTTACATATAATTTCAATGTAAATGTATCACTTTTTGTTTTAATCATGGTATGTATTACAATTCAAAGGAACATGAAGAACCTAGATAACCTAAAATATATTCACTAAAGAGAAGGAATAAAGAATTATAATCTAGAAATTTCAAGAGATTTGTACATGAAAGAGCAAATATGAAATTAAATACTTCAAATCCAATCTTTTAATTAAGTTTCAAAACCAGAATATGAGAAATATCACGATGAATATGCCTGCCATGTCGAGATGTTAGAGTAATACTTTAGTTGAAATCGATAATAAAAATATATGATGTGAAATGATTGCCCATAAGTTTTGTAAGAGTTAGTATTACTCTGCATCATATGTCTAAATATGATACTATGGAGCCACGAATTTTTTAGTTTAAACTCAAAGGACGCATGTATTCT
>NC_068987.1:85707513-85708254 GCF_001194135.2 Octopus bimaculoides
ATATATGCGTCTGTGTATAGATATACGTTTCTATGTATGCATGTATGTATGTATGTATGTATGTCTGCGCGTGTATGCGTTCGTGAGTGTGTGTGTTTAAGAGTGTGTTTGTGCGTGCATGAGTGTATTTGAAGATTATTATGATTTTGCTTGATTTTTCGTTATTTATTGCTTCGCTGGCTGTTTTCTTGGTGAATAATGTATTTCTTAAAAATCTAAATTCAAATATTATCTAATGAGTTTTGTAAGATGCAATTTTGTGCTTTACATCTCCGAAATGTGACATATTTCAGAAAGCGCTCATGACAATTATTACACTCTTAAAGGAAATCCATATTCCTCTTCAAAAATTCAGCATCCACCTTGTAACGTATAGAATATGAATTTCGTATTGAAAAAGCAATTATTTTATATTATTTCAAGGATATATAATGGATAATTTCTAGCAAATCTAGAAACAATGGTGTGGTTCTGAATGGATTGCAACGAGAAGTATATTTATGCATAAATGCATGCGTACACAATTTACAATACTATTCTTTTGTACTCTGAGCGTAACACTCCGGATCTGACGTGGTTTGGAGGCACACAAAGTGTGGTGCAAGTGCAGAAAGAGGAGCGTCAAGTCCTTCCCCAATAATGTGATCTTGTCCGCCCAGCATCATGTTTGGTGGGAACAAATAAAATGCCCTTTAGAACGTATATATATATTTATATATATGTATATATATATATATATAT
>NC_068987.1:85709034-85712480 GCF_001194135.2 Octopus bimaculoides
ATACACGATTACTTCATTTGAAAGTTTGTCGTATCCGGGGAGAGTCATTGTGCCAGTAAGAAACACACACGCAGTTTGTATTTCACTTCTTGACTTTTATTTCTCAGTTTACATCCAAACTTGATGCAGACCCAGAGTAGAAAGAGTGTGTCATTTACGAGGTCCTGAATGGCGGTGAAGGGACTTTGACAAACCTTGCTGACTGATCGAATGAGTGTAAGCAATAAATAAATAAAGAAGCAAAATAGAAAAATGAATTTGAACCAGTGTGTATGTGTTTATCATTAGTGGCTTAATGACCCTCCCGGGATACCAATAGAATATGTTCCATCACATGAACTCGCATCAAGAATCTTGTAAACCAATTACAAAAACATAAATAAAAAAGATTTTTTGAAATGCATTGTTGCCAAAGAATTTTGCCTTGACCCCCATCCATAGGTTCCTTTGAAAATCTAAAATTTTCTCAAAATCCTACTAAAATATTCTTGTTGCGATTGAAAGACTATTAGTTAGGTTCTTGATTTCTTCATCAAATTTTGTCTAAAATTATATATTGCTCTCAGTCTCAATATTTGCTCTCAGTAACATTATTCTGCCGAAAGTTTTGTCTTTCATCCTTTCAGACGTCGACTTGCTTCAGTCCGAATGCCGCTTTGATAAGTTTGTTCGACCAAATCAATTCCACAGACTACTTTTAAAAGTTTTAAAGTCTATCGACATCTTTTGGTAGAGTACTAAGTTACAGGGACGTAAACAAACTAATGCCGGCTGTTAAATGGATAGAAGAGAAACATAGATATGCAAAATCATGGAAACACACGCACGCGCGCACGCACACACATACACACACACACACACACTAATTTTGTCTTCCAGAGTAGGAAGATGGTTTTAGATACTAGGTGCTCGGACATGTAATTATATCGAGAGTCAAAGTTAATCCTGGCACGATTTGCGAAAAGATGCGAAGATACAGAACGTGAAGATATGAAATAGCTTTCTTCATTCTAACAAAAGACACCAATCTAAATAATCATATTTAATATGCTGATTATGGAATTATAATCCAAATTTCTGTTTGCAAAAACCTCGTGTACTCCATTAAGAATAAAGACCCAATAATATAACAGCTTAGATTTCAACGTTCTGCAACTACTCGGCATTATACTAAGTATCTTCAGAGATTTGCGAGGTGTAGATGTGGAAGTTTACAAAGAGCATCTGGGCAAATTTTTATGTAAAATACCAGGTGAACCCACATTGCTGTAGAAGGTGCAAAGAAGAGCATCTCCCTCTAATTCGCTACTTCAACAGAAACAGCACATAAAAGAAATTCAAACACACTAGAAGGCGGTGCTACAGCTTGGCCTCAGCTTCTGGCTGGAACCGGTATAAGATAAAGAAAAAACACATTCCTCTGATTTTCTTTAGCTTCGCTTTAGCCTTTATCTATGTCCTGTTTTTCCTGTTTTGTAATTGTAGTCTAGAGACAAAAAGCAAATATTATTTTCTCCCCGTTCGTTCACATTGGTACCTTTGAACTCTAGGCAAAAGTTAATGCCTCTTTTAACCTTTACTTTACTTTACTTCGTTTTAGTCATTAAACTGCGGCCTCGATGGGGCACCGCCTTAAAAATAAATTTTAGTCAAATGAAACGACGCTAGTGATTTTTAAAACCGTGTACTTTATTGGAATCTACTGCCGAACCGTTAAGTTCAGGGAACGCAAACAAATCAGCACTAATTGTCAAACGGTCGTACGGACAAACATAGGCACAAAGACGTACTCAGGCACAAAGACACACACGCACACTCACTCACAAGGCTTTGGTCAGCCCTAGGTTATGAAACACTCGCGGAGGGTGCCACGCAGTGGGTCTGAAACGAAACTATACAGCTAGGAAGCACACTTCTTACTATACAGCTTGCACCTCCGTTGAGTATATATAAAAGACGATTTATGAGACATATGTACAATCAAATGTGGAGTGACACTCCATCCAATTGAGTTTTCATCCCGGATATCTTTGCCATTAATGAACCCGAGCAACTAATAAGTTACCACATTATCTCTTCTATCTGACGTAGACGTCTATCAGTTTATAAAACTTAAAATCTCTCATAAAATATCAGGAAAATAAAGTAACAAAAATTTCGCTTTTAATAATAAAATGTTAAGAGAAAAATAACTATTATCTTTTCAGCATGAATAGACAAAATTTAATGATCCGTTTTCCATAATTGAAATGAACACTTTTAAAATAAAAGACGACAGAAACGGAAATTTGTCAATTTTAGATTAAAAAAAAATGAAAAGCAACTGATTACGTAAGCTATTTCTAAACTAGAGATTTAAATATTGGTGGAAATAAATGTATTTATATACGAGTTCAGGTGTTTGATAATTGGATAAATGAATTCATAACCCGCTGACTTTAATTTATCCAAGAACAACCTATGCATACATACATACATACATAGATACATACATATGCACACACACACACACACACACATCTATCTATCTATATATCTATACTTATTTATTTATTTAGTTAGTTATTTTTGCTGTGGCTATACTGGGTGAGACACCGCCAGAAGTGCTTCTGTGATATTTTAGGCTCACTTCCTGGCTTGTCTTTGGAGTCAGTACTGATGAAATAGTGAGTTCGACAGAGGTGTCCTTCTTTGTGTTTCTTGATGTCATGTGAATTATTTCGTTACATCAGCAACTAATTTGTCTCCCTATTCTCTGAACACATTCACAACTACACCTGCTAGTCCACTAAGACCTTTTTGCAAGATATTGAAAATTCACGGACCTGAGAACGCTATGCATTCTCACCTTCAGCAGAGAGGGTAGGATATTTGTCATTACGCAATGGTGTCCAATCCGGGGACTGGTATAGGTTTCGGTCCCAAAATTAAATGCTGGACCATTCGGGATATTATATGTTGTATATGCTGTTAGACTTACAGCTACTACTCTTGAGTTTGGAACTCCAGGTAGGGTAGCGTCATGTCATCTGCTTTCTTTCAGTATGGTTGCATCGTTTCACATCTAATTAGACTATTACTAGTTGTAATATGCAGAAGAAATGTAGGAGAAAGTATGATAAGCACAAACTTATATCGTGTGTTCCCACGTAAATTTCAGTATTGTGGTTATTTGCAAGTCTGCATAGGATGTTCCAAGTACAACTGGATGTTGAATCTTGACGGATAATCTGGGGAAATTGCTACTGGATAATGCTGCAGTGAATTAAAATGCAGACTAGCATTTTGTAACCACGTACGTAGAGAACAAATAAAATTAACTTGTGTTTATAATTTCCCGTGCGTACAGATGCAAGCGCGTGCGCTCTTTTATCTCTATCTATCTCTTTACACACACACACACACACACACACACACACACACACACACACATATATGTATATATA
>NC_068987.1:85712533-85715033 GCF_001194135.2 Octopus bimaculoides
ATATATATATATATATATATATATATACACATACGTGTGAAATAACTTGCATTTAGATTGTTTCAAGGTTTCAGAAGTGATTTTTCTGCAAGAATGAAGACATAGTATTGACCGCTTTCGATCAATAGAGGAGTGAAGTTAAACGAACCCAAGAAGAATTAATTCACAAATTTTAGCTTCTAAATAGATTATAGACTTTGAGTGGGGATGATTCTATTATGTTTGGCTTCTTTGGTATCGTAAACTTATATGATTTTCATATTTTGTATTGATCTACAATAAGAATAGTACTTCATTGTAGTCATGATAAAGCAGATGTGTATCAAGTGTTTAGATTTCGTATTTTATCAATATTGGAGGATTGCAATGCAAATATCACTTATTCCTGAAAGGAATTTGAAACCAAAAGTGATAAATTTAATACTGTGTTTAAGTAATTCTTACATTATTTCTTCCAGCGAGGTCATTTTTCATGAACGGTTGCCTGAAAGAATATCATTTTAAAGGACTCTGTAATGGAAATGCAAAGAGGAAGCTAATAAAATCGTTCGCACATCCGGCAATATGATTAGCAACATTTCTTCCGGATCTCTCGCTCTGAGTTCAAATCTCGTCACCGTCAACTTTACATTGTATCCATTCGGGGTGGCTAAAATTAGTGCCAGTTCAGTACTGTGGGTTTGTGTAATCGGTTTATGCCTTTGCCTCAAAACATCTGTCCTTGAACACTGCAACGGATCGGTATCACGTCCATAGCATATGTTATCATCGCTGTCATTTATATGCGATAGCAACCGATAACCAGTCTTATCAGTCACAATACTCAACAAAAGATAAAGAAAAATGAGATATTTATGGCAATTTTATTCCTCTTAAATTAAGATAATTAAGTACCCATTTTGGCAAAATGATTGCAAAATCAATCCAGTTGAATTCCTATTCAATCGAATAAGAGATGTCATATTAAATGTAGTATTTGCTTTGTCAAAACTCAATCATCGTTGCAAAGATATGCAACGAAAGATATTTTACGCATAAATAACCTGTTCTCTACAATATCTAGTCCCTTTTTTGAATGCATTTGTTTTCCTAAGGTGTGATTTGAAAGAAATTTGTGTGACTCATTATTTTTAGCAGGTCAAGTTATCTCGCAGAATGTTCCTCATTTAAGGCGTTGGTAAGGTGACAAGCATAACTTCCTTCTCATTACATAATTGTAAACAGGGCCGCACTGCGGCGTGAAGACATGGTCGTATTGATTTTAAATTAGGAGCTAATTACAAGAATGCTATTAAAAGAATTACGATAACTATCTAAGAATCAAACGCTTCAATTAGATCAAACGAATTTTACAGCCTCATATTAAACTCTGTATGATATGTACCAAAAGTTATTTAAATTAATATTCAACCCAAGGACCCATTCATCTAGTTTTTAATATGCAATATTACGGAAATTTTAAAATTAAGTCTAACGAAATATTCTTTGTTGGCTTTTCATTATTTCAGTCATGTTTAAGTGAAGGAAATAAAATTAAATCTCCTTAGGCTTAAAAATGTATTTCAATTTAACTGGAGTAAGTTAACGCAAAATATAAAAAATGATAATAGAAGATTACTTAACAGGTTTAACTAATCACAAATAATCAGTATGCTGTGTGTCCAGCACTATACACAGGCGCGCGCGCACATACACACATGACAGAAATAAATAGACACCCCATAAATCATCGTTTGTTTTATGTCTGTTCTAACTTGTAAAGGTTTATATTATTTACGAATTGACGTTTGTATGTTTCAGATTCTATATGTAACTGTTTAATCATGCCACGTACAAAAGAAGCCTTGGAACCGTCTGAGTTTCAAAGAAGCCGTATTGTGTTTCATTCTGAATGTGGACATAGTCAAACGTATAATTGCAGAAAACCTTGGGATCCCGCTTTCTACAATTAGTAGAGTGATTGTGCAATTCACCAGAGAGGGGAATGTGTCCACATCATCTCGCCCAGATCAACCAAAGCCCTCTGACAGGACCCTTCTTATTTTTAAGAGAAGTGTAGCGGATAATCCTCACGTGTATGTCTGCATGGGTATTCATACATGTGCACATACAGATATGCACTAATACATACATACTCACACTCCTCATACTCATGTATACCACATTAAATAAACGACTATATTCGACTTTAATCCCGTTTTATAATTTTCGTATTTTCTTCTACTCATTTTACATCTGGTTTGGAACAGTAGCATTTTAAAATCCTTATCTGAAGTGTCCCTGCGTCCACAGTCACCTGGTGAAGAAATGAACTGAACATATCGGCTGTTTGTTCCATTTCTTTTTTCAGTGACTGAGTTTATGTAAAGTTTACCGGCAAAGATTTTTATGACCGTTAAAGTTTCAGCATCACGTGTTGATATTTTTTCAGCGAGGTCAAATTTTGAATACTAGGTTTGATAAAATTTTATGTCTCTTTCAACTTGTTAGAGTTTTTGTG
>NC_068987.1:85718989-85724025 GCF_001194135.2 Octopus bimaculoides
ATATATATATATATATATATATATATACATGCATATATACATACATGTATATATACATATATACACACACACATATATATATGTATGTGTGTATCTGTGCATGTGTGTATATTGTAGTGCTATAATTGCATTTTCTTTTTGTCCCAGCGTCCCGATACACAAGTTCACTGTTATCTCCATTTTTATATATCTAGTGACTTAAGCATCTCACCGTTTTCCGTACGTGTTGCGCTGTTTCTCATCAATTCACGCCTACGTTCATATTAAACCGCAATGGTAGTTTTGTATTTTCCCCCTAATGTTCCCGAAATACTAAATCAATAAATATTTAATATAATCAACTGTAACTCTCAAACCACTGAATACAGACAACACTCTTCTATATTAAAGCGCAGCATTGATTAATATCCGGCATAACTTCACAAATATTTTGGTCAGTTAAATGGATTCCTGACTTAAATAGTCTTGTAATATGTGAATGACAAATTTATGATGTGGCAAATTTGACTGCGGTAGATACTGAGCTAGGAGCATTACGTTGTGTAACAAGATTTTTGTCCTTGGTTAGCAAGAGTTATTTCCGATTCACCTACTCCTAGAAATTATGAATAAAGGTTAATATATTCTTCAAACTTAACTTTTGCTATATCTATTCAAATGCTAATGAATTCCCCACAACGCATGATTATGATGTTTCCCCATCACTCCTACTGATGATCAGAGATGCACACATTGTCAGCTACTAAGGGATATGCTCAAGTGATTCAGGTCAAGCAACTGATAAGAACATCTGAAGTACTAAGGGGATTATATTTGCTATAACGACATTTCTGCTCCAGCAAATCGGCGCTGAAACTGTCTGAAATGTAATGAAAAATTGATGTCCATGTCACAAAAGAAATGTTTTGAGGAGAATAATAGTCATTTCCTTTGATTTCTATAGAGACCTAGTAGGAAGTAACACTTACTGACGAAAAACAAAAAAATATATAAATTTTGTTTCGCAATGTTATTGAAAGAATATATTGCAAATTTTGTCTCGGAGATGTTTTCCTTTGCATTGTATATTAGGGTTAGCATTGATTGCAAAATTCTATGCCGTACCAAAGAAAACTTCGCGCACAGTTAAAATGCGTAATAATGGTTTTAGATTTTGGCATAAAGCTAGCAATTTCGGGATAGGGGCAAGCCGATACCATCAACACCCAATTTGAACTGGTACTTATTCTACCAATCCCGAAATTATAAAAGGCAAAATCGCCCTCGGTGGAATTTGAACTCAGAACGTAAAGACAGACAAAATGCAGATAAGAATTTTTTCCATCGTGCTAATGATGATGCCATCTCACCGCCGTAAAATACCCAATAGTAACGGTTCTATTATTGATGAATAAAGATATAATCAGATTTGATTAGTGATAATTTTAGTTACATGAACGCGAAGAACAGGTATGATTTCTAATTCAGAGAGAAGGGGGGCATTTAGTCGATTCCATGGATCGCATTTCATCGTTATATAAATTACTTTACAACACCAGATATCTTCACTTTAGCTCCATGTTCAAATCCTTTGTCGTAGAATTACATTTTCATTCTATTGAAATGAATGGTACAAATACCACCTACTGTAGTGTATGAAATAACAGCAAGCCCTATTAAATATCGGTGGTGTTTATATTTCTTGTCCCTAGAATCTGTGTCTGCCAACGTCACAATTGAATACTTTCTTACTTTCTTCACTTACAAAAGAATTAGATATTGTGTTAGATTATCTATATAATCACGCGTTTTGTTTTCTAGTATATTTCGATGGTATTTGTGGATTTATTTTCTCATATGATAATCATAGGTTATCCGATATTAATAGGGTCAAAAGTATCACCTGCACACGTGTTATACGAGTTACTTACATGTTATCCATAATATCGATAATATGTATATTATTTGGCAATCAGTAGCGAAACTCCAGAATTTCGTCCATCTTTACGTTCTGAGTTCAAATTCCTTTCTGTGTGTATCAAATAAGTACCAGTTGAGCACTGGGATCGAATTACCCCCTTCCCCGAAATCGTTGGCCTTGAACCAAAATTTGAAACCAATATCGATAATGTATTTTCAAAATGCAAACATTATTAATTTCAATCCCGAATGGTTTCTCATTTTTTTTTCTTTTATTTCTATATAGTATTGTTTCCGGACGATCACAAATTTGAGTTACGCCGTTCTAAGTGTTCGTTCGCATCCCACCGAGATCAACTTTGCCGTTCTTTCCTTCTGGATTTGATATCGAGTGTGTACCTTCATAGAACCTAAATTAGAAACAATTACGAGACGACGACCTGACAGAATCTTTAATACTTCGGAGAAAATGACTTGAAGAATAGTTTCCGATACTTCACGTCATAATTTCTCCGCTTGAAAGACATCATTTGCCTTTCGTACTTTCGGGGCCGATGAAATAAAGTATCCATCAAGTACTGGGGCCGATGGTATCTTTTCCCCTCAAAATTATTGGCCTTGTACCTAAATTATAAAGCATTGTTGTTTTTTATGTTGTTATCGCTATCATCATTCTTGGATATAGTGTCATGTTATTCATCATTAATACTATCATCTTTTTTATTGCCTTTTCACCTACTTCATACAAAAGTTTCATTACAACCAAGTGTAAAATTTTTCGTCCCGCAACATTTTCAATTCTGATGGTGTTTCTCTTGTCATTAATTTGTTGTTTTGTGAGAATTTGTCAGTCACTTTATAACAGTGATTTTATGTTTGTGTATGTTGGAAATGTTTATCGTGCACAAAAACGTTTGTGTTGATTACATTCCATCAGAGCTTACTGCTTGTTTCTCACATAACTATTCTTGTATATTGATTATTTTTCACTTTTTACGTAGATGTTATACGGACATGAAGGGATTTTTATGACAGCGTGCACGTTTATTCCCAGTAGCTTTCGATAGTGTTAATAGATTGGTTTGCATTTATCTTTTCCTCGGTTTGAATAGGAACGGTACAAGTGATTGTACTCCTGCTACTGTGACAGGATGTTTATGTTGTGCATATACGCAGTGCTGTCATTTATATTTTACAGTGTTGATATTTCGACGGATAGACATGGTTATCCGCCAATTCAAGCGTCTTACATTATCTTTAAAATGAATGAACAGCTAGAAATCAAGTGGCATATTTTGTATTCATACTGACTGTTTTGTCTGTATTTGACATCGTCTTTTCACGTGTTAGTATTTGTGTTGTTATTCTTCTCTCTCAATTAATTCCTCAGTGAGTACATATATCATCAATGGTGTTACATGTGTGATTATCTTACCGTGAACTTTGAATTGCGTCTAAGAGTGCACTTCCACCTCTTTACGTTCTGAGTTCAAATTCCGCCGCGATCGACCATGCTTTTCATTCCTTCGGGATCAATTAAATAAATATCAGTTAAGCACTGGTGTTGAGGTAACCGACTTATATCTCTTCTAAGATCGCTGGCTTTGTGCCACAATTTTAAGTCATTATTTATTGTGTTCCTTTCTTCCTAAGATTACTCTGTATAATTTGTGATTCCTAAGATTACTGTGTATAAATTGTGCTATATCTAGCAATCCGGGTGATGAGGTACTCGACGGTTCCTTGTGGAAACGACCTCGACGTTAGATTCCTTAGCGGTCTCCCACACAACGTAAGCAAGTACTGATTCTGCAATAAAAGAATTCGAGTCACATTACACATTATCACAAAGACTGTCCTTGTACATTTAATATAGAGACAATGTTATCTCCAAGTTAAACATTCAATATTCCATGTGTGTCTTTACATCTGTAAAACAGACTTCATGTACTTTTTTTTTCTGAATTCATCTTACCGTTACCTCTTTAACTTGTCTAATGAGTGGAACAGTTTAATTGGATTGACACGTTTTATTAGTCACACCAAAGTACTTTTGCCGCTATCAAATTAATTGTTATAGATCTTAAAATCTGATATATTTCTCTATTTGTATGGGGCTCATGTTTTCTTTCTGCAGTGGAAATGTATTTCATTTATAACAGCCATAGAGCTGATGGATTCAGAATGCACTTAAAAGTTGCCAATTTGTTTTTATCAAAGTTTCTCTATTTGTTGCAAGACTTTCAGTGTATAATGCTAAAGTTCAACTTTTGTGTGAGATAGATTTATGTAGTCTCTTATTTCTGCCAATAAATTTAGCGTCTGTTATTTATTTGTCTCTTTTGTGTTATGTATTTCCAGCTATATTAGTCTTTTATATATTGCGTTGTACTTACGTCCTTTATGGTGATGTACTTATAATGTCATAAACGCTTTATTATTTGAAGAAAACAGTGAGCTCCTTAGGGAAGCCCTGACACATAGGTTTAGATTGAGGTTCATTTTACAATGTTGTAATTTCCATGTAGAGATATCTATATAATCATATTCCATCCTTTTATATTCGCTTAATCATACGTAAATAATAAGAGTTATATATGTTCAGAGTAGAGGTTACTCAATGCATCATATCTTTTGTGGTTGTAAGGAACACATGAAAGAACCCTTGCCTGAAACAGCTAACTCAACAAACTGCCAGATCAACTTAGTTTTCATGTCAATATATGTGTCATGTTGTATAGGCATCTCTAGGATATCAAATAAATCACGAAGAACATAAATTTGTGTTTCCTCACTTCGTGGCTCATGAAAAAGGTACCGAATTGTATAACATAATTCAGTTTCAAAAGATATTTCGAGCTTTGTTTCATGTGAGAAATATTCTTACTTTGTTGCATATACTAAAGAAAATCGTTGCAGAGTAGATGCCTAATATGCCTGTTTAATCGGTTTACAAAGTTACATAAACTTTCTTTCAGACAAGGCTGTTTTTGATTTAAGCATTCCACATCTATTTTATTATAGTCTATAACTGTTATATTCTACAAACGCTTTGGTTTTCTCCAATTTTAGATCAGCACCCGCTAGACATAGTCATCCATGTGATAGCAGGTCTTCTACATTTGTTTTTTTTTTTT
>NC_068987.1:85724039-85731053 GCF_001194135.2 Octopus bimaculoides
GGGGGGGGGGGGTTGGCTTTCTGGGTTGACTGCAGTATCCCTGTTCGTAATTAGTGTAAATCGTTTTGCTCTACATTATTTTATGACATAGGTTTTTGTGAACATCATTTCGAAATAGTTAGTGTCACCTGACATCACTTCTTTATCGAATATTGATCAATACAATTACTGTGTTAATTTGTTATGACTATCATTATATTTCGTAGTCATTATTTGAGTACAGTAAGGCGGCGAGCTGGCAGAAACGCTTACTGGTATTTCGTCTGTCTTTTACGTTCTGAGTTCAAATTCCACCGAGGTGGTCTTTGCTGTTCATCTTTTCGAGGTCGATAAATTAGGTACCAGTTGCGTACTGGTTCGATCTAATCGACTGGCCTCCCTCCCCCAATTTTCGTGCTCTGTGCCTAGAGTAGAATAGGTTATTTGAGTACAAATACTGCTTATACTATATATGTGATTACTTTGAGTTTTCAGCGATTGGTTTTGCCTTGCATACTACAAGCTAAATCTTCCTTCTACTTGGATCTCCTTTTAACTTAAACTAAAAACTGGCACTTCGTTGGTTACAATCAGGAGTGTTCTAAATGATCCGATCAATATAAGAAACCGTTCGTGAAATTAACGTGCTAGTGGTTGAGCATTCCGTAGACACGAGTAACAGAGAATGTGAGAAGGTTCTCCCATTGAATTACGAATACAACTCATTTTTTCCAGCTACGTTGACTGGTGCAATGTGAAATAAAGTATGTTGCTCAAGGATACAATACACTTGACAGGAATCGAGCTCACAAACTTACGATCGTGAGACGAATATTATTAACTATGCGTCTTCACCTTGTTGACATTGCTACGGTTAAACTATCGTTTGTACTTAGGCTTTGAATTTAATTTTACTTCTCCATTTACATTATTTTCTACCCTAGGCACAAGGCGCGAAATTTTGGGGGAGGAGGCCAGTCGATTAGATTGAACTCAGTACGCAACTGGTACTTATTTTATCGACCCTGAGAAGATGAAAGGCAAAGTTGATTTCGGCGGAATTTGAACTCAGAACGTAGAGACAGACAAAATACCACGAAGCGTTTCGCCCGGCGTGCTAACGATTCTGCTAGTTCGCCGCCTTACTTGTCCATTTATACAGACTGATATTTGCATTATAAATTATAATATATCTAGCAGAGTACTGTTTGTCCCAATGTCAACTAATTGGCCAGAACCTTATTGAAAGGTATTTCGGTCCTGATAGATTTGGTTTTTAATAACTTGATTATCCAGTGTGTCCTTTCTCTATATATGGCGGCTGCATATCTTTCATGGACATTGTTATTTGTAACCGTCAATTAATTACATAGAATCTTTCCCTTTGGTTCAATATACAACATGATGTATTCATTAGTCACGAAAATAAAGTGATGTAAATAGACTATATTTACATTAGTAAGTGTTTACCAGTACGTCTCTTGATACATATCCAATCTGAGTTTAATCTCGTTTGCATAGAGAAGCTTCCCTGATATTTCTAGAATTTACTTTGAATTCTTATCACTTCAAGTCGATAATACGAAGTGATATTCCGAATATTATCGATCGCTATAATTAAATTTCAAGAATTCGGTGAAGTTTTAAGTTTGTACAAGTGTAGGATGCTAACACGTTCTTCGGTGCTGAGATATATCATGACATTACACTTTGCAATTCCACATTGGACGTGATGTGGTCGCTTCGCATAAGTAACGCCTTTTGTCTATTCAAAATCTGTTCGATTATCTCTCCGAAATAAGTACTTATTCAATTGTTCACTGCTGATCTTTAACTTTCTTCTGTTTATAACTTTGATTACTAACCATGTAGATTTATATCTATATAAATATACTTCAAAGATGTTTTTTTTTCTTTCAATTTCAATTTCTATTTTGTGTTCTGATAGAAATAAATTAACTTCTATATTGAGCCAATGAAATTGTAGCAAGGATTCGCGATCGGTTCCATTCACAACTACACTGACGATGTGTTCAATGCACTGAAATTTTCAAGAGGTGTTTAAAGCTTTCTTCATCTGAATAACCAACGTTAGTTCTTTAAAAGATCATTATATGCAACTCGCATAATTTATTAATAAAACGTACAACTTCGTCAACTGAGAAGTGAAAACACTTGTATGAATTAGCTTGATTTCATTTTGACCCAACTGAATGACTGTTACTTTTTTATTCGATTAGATTCCATTTTCCCTACGTTGCCTGTAATGATTACTATTGCTAGCTGTACTGAAGGCGAGCGTCTATTAGTTAAGGTGATCGACTGGCTAACTATTATAAGTTTAAGTGTTTCTAGACTGGGCATAAAATTATGTCTGAACAAAGGACATTAGTTTACGTTGCTGTAGTGTTTCCTATCTCACTATTCAAATCGTGGATTTCACCGGTAGGTCAAGGGTGGGAATTACGAAATGTTGCCTACATTTAAGACAATTAGCGAAAGCATGGTGTATGCTATCACGTCATACTAGCTCGCAAGTGTCAGTTATATATTAGTAGATTGTTTTGTGATCATCACTATCATCTATATCTCGTCCATGTTTGTACTCACAAAAAAAACAGTTAACTACCGGAGAATGAAAATAAGGCCTTTCTATAATTCACATTTCACACATAATAAACATTAAAGTACTACCTCATATTTCTTTATGTCGTTGGTTCACACTTAATGAAAATATTTTAGAAATTACACCAACGATCGCAAAAAGATATTGGTATTGTACGATTAGTTGTATTTTCTCTTAAGAACCTATATTCTTACTTCTAATCAATTATTCTTTTATTCGTTTATTCTTTTCATTGGGACCATGCTGGAGCACCACCTTAAAGGGTTTTATTCGAAGAAATCGACCCCAAGACTTATTCTTTTGTAAGCCAAGTACTTACTCTATCAGTCTCTTTTGCCGAACGCAAACACACCAACATCAGTCGTAAAGCGATGATGGGGACAAACACAGACACAAACACACACATACACACACATATATATATTTACAACGGGCCTCTTTCACAAGTCTTTGGTCAACCTGAGGTTATAGCAGAGGACACTTGCGCAAGGTGCCAGGCAGTGGGACTGAACTCGTAACCATGTGGTTGAGAAGCAAACTGCTTACCACACAGCCTTGGAAAGTATTATCATCAGCAAGTATAACAATATTGATTTTGAAATATTCGCTTTTTACAAGCGCATCATTAGGTTACTTTTGTTCAATGACTGGAAACACTCGAAATTATGGATTTTCACAATCTTTTTCTGATCACAAACTGGTAAAATTTTGCATCGTCTTGATGCTTATGCTTTCGGCGTAAATTATAAGTTATTAAATTTTTTTTTAATATTTTCAAGGTTGGTATTTTGCGTGTACTTAAAATTATGTTCGCACTCTCTGCCTATGACTTGAATCTATAGGACACAAAATACTTTTTCATCCAGCGTTTTTAAGAGTAACATGACCGTGGCTTAGTACGAGCGATGCCTTTCGATTTCTTTCTGACAACCTACTCTAGGATCAATCCGGTTTCTTTTGCTTTTTCTCTCCCCTAGTATTTTTTTTTTCTGTGGGAGTTGTGGTTGGGGTCATTTATGCACAAAACTAGTCTACAACATAGGTAATAGTGGGTAATAGTGGAGGCGCAATGGCCCCACTGGTTAGGGCAGCGGACTCGCGGTCATAGGATCGTGGTATCGATTCCCGGACCGGGCATTGTGAGTGTTTATTGAGCGAAAATACCTAAAAATCCACGAGGCTCCTGCAGGGGATGATGGCGAACCCTGCTGTACTCTTGCACCACAACTTTGTCTCACTCTTACTTCTTTTTTCTGTTGTACCTGTAATTCAAAGGGTCAGCCTTGTCACACTGTGTTACGCTGAATATCCCCGAGAACTACGTTAAGGGTACACGTGTCTGTGGAGTGCTCAGCCACTTGCACGTTAATTTCACGAGTAGGCTGTTCCGTTGATCGGATCAACTGGAACCCTCGACGTCGAAAGCGACGGAGTGCCAACATAGGTAATACTTTTTCGAATTAGCTACCTATTATAATTACAAAATAACCATATATTCATTTTATAAATATAAAAATACATTCTGTGAAGCACTAATGAGGCTCTTTTCTGACTTACATAACAGAACGTCTTAAAGATGTTGATGCTTATGTTACATTCAGTTTTGATTTGTAATGAAGATATGTCAACAAAGACATTACAATATTAGGGATGCAACCTTTTTTCGTTATCATTTAACATTAACGTGGGTAGATCTATTTAATGTACACTTTTTCAATACATAATATCCAATTTGAGGTAAATTTAATTGCTATTTCGTATACATTACTAGAACACAGTCTCGTTATGAATGTTGATATTTTCATTAGTATTACATATAACTTTCGAGCAAACATTTTTGTTAGACTTCGATGACGCAGGACATTTTATAATGCAACAATTTCTGTTTTGCTTTTCATAGTTCTACTGATATTTGTATTTCATTATTTACTAACGATAATGTTTGTCTTGTACTAGTTTCTGTCACGTATCATTGCCCTTCAACATATTGACAAGTGATAATTCAAGTGGAGGATTAAGTCAGTGAGGTGTCAGAATCGTTATAATGTCAAACAAATTGCTGAACAGTATTTCTTCCGCCTAGGCTGACTTTGCTGTTAATCTTTTGGGGGATCGATAAAGGACGTACCAGTTGAGCATTGGTGTCGATGTAATCGAATTTCTCATTCTCTTAACATTACTGGCCTTATACGACTGATAGAATTACAGGAGCGGATATGCACAGCTAAAATCTCTTGAAAATGGTTCTCAAATATAATCACGGTCTTTGGCTGAAAGCAACAAAAGAATTATGAGAACAAGAGAATATTACTTATTTTCTTCATTCTTATTTTTTTTTAAAAGATACAACTTGCTAATTTCTTTCCAACATCTACATATTTCCTCTTCCCAATTTCTCAATATCACGACTGGTACTTTTTTTTTCTTTTTGCCTTTCGGTTTCTTTTCTGTGATAATCACATTTGGAATGTTTTCAAGACCTTATCTATCTCGAGAATGACCGTCTTTAACATAATTCACATCATAAAATTGCTCCCTACGGCTTTCCGTTTGTTAGACGCTCCACAAACAACTACATTATTTATCAATCTTCTGTTTAATCTCCATAGTTCAAATATCAGTTGTCTCTACTTTCCGATTTATCATGCGCTTGCTTTGGTTTGCATACTGTATCGGAAGCTTGATTTCGTAGATGACATAGGTTAACTCATTTATCATTTTTTTCTCCCATTGTGTTGGATTAATTTCTAGCTTTAGAGAATTTTGAACATTTTAACGAAACCTCACTATCTCCCAAATTTCTCATTATCTATTCTATTTTCTCACATACAGATGGCATTTTCTTCCTGTATTTGTTATATATTTCTTGCTATGTAGTTAAAATGTAGTTAATATTCATTCAATCATGTTCATCTTACCTTATCAACGTAGTTAAGATTCCTGCTCCAGAGGTAGAGTTGTATCTACAATTCGAATACGATCGTGCAGAGCGGCTTTAGTATGAATCGTATAGAAAATATAGCGATCTAAACATGTTTCATGGGTTAATATTTTATTTTTAAATATAGCAGGCTTTTATGTGTTAGAGGCCCATCGCTGGTATTAACTCTTTATAGAACACATAAAGTCTTTCCATGACGGTTATATAGGGCTTGTGAAGGCGCAATGGTCCAGTGGTTAGGGCAGTGAACTCGCGGGCGTAAGATCGTGGTTTGAATTCCCAGACCGGACGTTGTGAGTGTTTATTGAGCGAAGACACCTAAATCCCCACGAGTTTCCAGTAAGGTTGGTGATGAACCCTGCTGTACTCTTTCACCAGAAATTTCACTCTTTCCTCCTTTTTCTGTTATACCTGTACTTGAAAGGGCCGGCCTTGTCACACTTTGTGTCACGCTGAATCTCCCGGAGAACTACATTAAGTGTACACTTGTCTGTAGAGTGCTCAGCCACTTGTACGTTAATTTCACTAGCGGGATGTTCCATTGATTGGATCAACTGGAACCCTCGTCGTCGCAACCGATGGAGTGCCACGATATACAGGGCTTATATTAACTATTACACCGATTATTTCATATTAACCGTTGTCGTTAGCCGTGAATGACTCAGAATAGCATGTATTTGCTTGGTATTTTATCATAAACAAAACTAAATTATTAGCAGAACTATACTAGCAGAATACATACAATAAACCGACACCATTCATTCTCCTCCTTTTCCATGTTTTGTATTTCAACATTTGATAAAATATAAATATCATTTCCCATTTCTTTTTTATTCTATTCTGTACTATTTTATTCTAATGGTTATTACACGCATAGAATGATTTCAAACATCACTGAGACAAATTGTTGTCGAATATTCATTGAAATATTGGCGTCCGGTGTAGATTCTAACATTCTACTAAATTGTGCAATCATAATAGTTGACCAGAACTAGAAAACGACGATGTTAAATTATTATGGGTATCTACTATCGAATTTGACCTGGTCAAAATGAAATGAATTTGTATTGTATTTGTCGACAAAGAAAATGAACGTGTGTTGTATAATCGATATTGCAATTCATGAAAACCACAATGTGGAAAAGTATTTCAGAAAATATGGTGAATAGGAAACTCTTTATAGTATTTCTTCTTTGCAGATGTAGCCTAAATATCGTATGGTTATTTGTGAGCGTAAATCAATAGTCCGTGGTATATTATGGTAAATTTCTTCCTTAGGGTTTTCTCTGCTATTAAGATGTTTCATTCACGACTATGGGGTTCAAACTTCGATCCAGCTGTGCAGCAATTGTGGATCGTACCTTCTGACATGGCTTCAATGCTCGATGCAACAGAAGTTGAATTTAATAGAGAAAACTAATAATGAAGCCCGTATAAGTGGTATATATATATATATATATATATATAT
>NC_068987.1:85731300-85739110 GCF_001194135.2 Octopus bimaculoides
TGTGTGTGTGTGTGTGTGTGTGTGTGTGTGTGTGTGTGTGTGTGTGTGTATGTGTGTGTGTGTGTGTATGTGTGTGTGTGTGTGTGTGTATGCATGTATGTATGTATGTATGTATGCATGTACATGTATGCCATACCCCTAACAATGATTTCCGTTCGAGTCTAAAAAATATTTCATCGTCTGACAAGCATTGATATTCGACAACAAAATTCTTGTATCCTTGGACGGCGCTGATGCTGCCACTCGCAGAAGCGTCATAGTGTATAACGAAAAGAGCATCACTCGAAGACTAGCAAAAACTAGCCCTCAGACACGTTCCAGGTACACTGTTTTCTCTCTTCTCGTTCCTATCTCTCTCTCTCTCTCCCTCTTTCCCCCTCCCTCTCTCTCTCTCCCCTCTTTCTGATTTTTTGTATCTACTACAATGACTTGTGCGCTTCGGAATTATCTTTCCTCACGCCATTTCGACTCAGATATTTCTGAAACCGTCGTCCCCCATTTTATCACCCGAGCCCACCCTAAACACTAAATTTAGTATTTTGCTCCCAGACTGTGGTTCTTTCGAAATTCCCTCTTTTACTCATGTAATTTCCCCTGGATATATTGCAACGATAGAAGAGAAGTTTTAATCAAAACACCCTGAACGGTTTTCGAAGGGCGCTAATATCAAGTGCATATCCCCTTTCTACAGGAAAGACAGTTGGAAAAATATACCTTGGATAATTACAATATTTTGTTTATTTTGCCCTTTGGTATATGGTCTGATATCCAAATTGTTGACAGTCACATTTTGAACGGGAAAGTATGCCATAGATGGATGAATTATAAGGCGTAAAATATGGAGACGATCAGAGTTTGTAGGGGCTATGATATAACAGAGAGAATTATGTTTTCTAGAGATCATATCTTTTAAAAAATTGTATCACTGTTCATATTTATTCATTGAAATATTTTTTAATATTGAAAAATAAATAAAATTTTAACAATCGTGATTATATTGTACAATGTCTTCTCACTTCCATTGTTTTGATATACTTTGGTTTCATTCATGACGTTGTAGGTTGTAACACAATTCTCTGCACTTTATTGAGCGAGTGAATGGGCGCTAGCAGTAATAAAAATATTAATGTTTCTATATTTATTTTCTTTCATATATTGTATGAATGTTATAATATTATTGTTACTAAGTTCATGAGTATAAGAAAAAGATGTCGATGTTGGAGTACCGCTCGTCCTTTTCCATTGTGATATCAAATCCCGCAAACTTTGACATTTGAGTCGATAGAATCAAATTACCTACCACTAAAGTATAAGAATCGATTTCATTGATTTTATCGCTTGTCCTATAAACCTCTGGTATTTTGCCAAACCTAGAGATCATAATTCCAATGATTAATGGCAAGTAACTTTGAGGATGGGTAAGCTCTGTGCGATTAGCGTAATGACCTTGTTTGAAGTATTGCTTATGATTGTCTAAACTTCACTGGAATCTTTAATAACTTCGAGTCATAAACAAGACATAAACTCATAATAACGGCATTCCTCTTCGCCATAATTACAAAGTGTTATGTCTATGTCAGAAATCAATATATTTAAGTGAGAATGCCACTGAACACTAAGAGAAAACAAATAGTTACACACTTTAATTTTAAACCTCAAAAAGAAAGCGAAACGAAAATAAACAAACCTCTTGTGTCAGATTTCCTGCCGAAGAAAACTCTATAAAAAACTACAGACTTAGCGTGGCATAAAAATAGTCAATAGGAATCAATTTCCTATTGATTCCCAACCAAAATACTTCCATATGGTTTCGCTAGAGAACTTTGGCGTTTATGCAAAGTATTATATTGACACTCAGCGTGACAGTGTTCTTTAAAGGAGTCCAACAAAGCCATTGACTTTTCGTTTGGTTCTTTATATTTCCCAATTTTGTCAATAATAATGTTGTTTTCCTTTTCCGTTGGCTACAATAGAATAGTTGAGTTTTACGTTCACGAAATCTGCTGAAAGGTGATTATCTGACAATAGCAATATAAAAACACGGAGATCCACAGTCAATAACTAACAGCTCCAGGCTTATGCAAATCACGGCTTGATATTGTTTCTATTGAAAGCAATAATTGGGTTTCATCTATGTTTCACTTTTAGAATGGTTCTGTCAGTGGAAGTTGGTTTTAACATAGTCTATTATTCCAAAACTTTGGTGCTGCAACTTTCTCCTTTTGTAGAATGCAGATAACACATTGAATATTTATTAGTACATTAGTCTGCAGTACATTTTTAAAAAATCTAAAATAAGTGTAAATATTGTGAGGCACATAATATTTTTTTTAAACTCTTTCACTACATACATACGAGTGGTGTAGGAAACTTTCATTGAGATTACTTCGGAAACGGTTCCGGTTGAGTTTTCAAAACCGCAAAAAGAAACCTCTCATCTTTCGGAAAATAAGTTGTGTCTATGAAAACTTTATAATCACAGGGTATTAAAAATTCAGTGAGATAAAGTAAATAATGCAATTTCGAATGGAAACTGTCGAAGAATTTGCACATGAAAGAATTTTGGAACCCTTCGTACGACAAGCAAATACACACAACCCACTGACATACAGACACACACCAACTACACACAGACACGCACACACTTATACTGATACATATATACATATATGCATACATATATACATATATATGTTATACATATAGAAACATCTATATATTACATACAAATGTGTGCTATACATTTTTCACAATATATGTCCATATTTGCAGAACTACAAATGTGCATGTAATAAATCAGGTGTGTTTGAGAAAACATTTGCGTGGTCAAGGTCATCTAAACCTACTTTATGTTTTTTGTCTTTAGCTACCTATTTGACCACCGCTGCTTCCATCCTGTTATAAGCCCGTGTTTAAATTTTCTGTCCATTGATGCCCCTCATTGGAATCTTTTCTGCTTCTACTCTTTCTTTCTCTCTCTCTCTCTTTCACTCTCTTGTCATTCTTTCATGTCTTTTTATCCTCTGTATCTCTCTCACTATAGAGTCAACATTTCATTCATCTCTCCTTTACTTCCCTCTCTATCACTCACAGGGCTTCTATTTTTTTTATTACTACCTATCCTATTTTTTTCTGCTGCGCTAACATTCTAGCTTCGCTTGTTGTCACTCTTCTCTCATGTTATGACCAATCACCACCTCTTTCTCCAAGCCCAGTTACTATCTTTGTTCCATTCATTTTCAGTCCTATTTTTAAATTTCATTTTAATTAACTTACGCGAGGTGATAAATTGCGTGAGTGTGAGTTCAAATTATATTCACAACTAAATTAAGCTTTCTGTATGAATATAAATGCAATTGTGAATTAATGAATGCAATTGCCAGGCATAACAAAGGCGCTGGTTGATTGGCAAAAGTGAGCGCTCAATCAAAAATTCGATGCTAAGAATATATGGAAATATATGCAAATATTAGGAGAGCGGTTGCAAAGGGAAGTTTAAAAGTGTAGAAGATAAACACAATGGGAGTTAGAAAAAGATGATCCATGAAAATTGAATATCTGTACCAAATAGCGGAAGTGAGATCCTCTAGCTGCTATCCTTCATTTAAACATGGACATTTTTTTTTACACAAGTGAAGATATCAAGGCACCACGGTTGAAGGCCAGCATGGTATAAGGTATGCCTGCACCAATCGATGACTACATGCTGTATAAGCTGGTCAAAATGAATATATTTTCTTATGACCTCTTCTCTATAGAGTGTGAGGGACATAATAATTTCAAGGTCACGGAAAAGGCAAAGGTGAAGTTTGCGAGGTTACACAAAGTAAAGAGTGTAATGTTTTAGGCAGACATTGCCGTAGTAGGATGTCTAGTGGGATATACCAGTATCAAGTAATTAGATGTCAAACATCCAAAAGCCTTAGAAATGTTACACCATACTGCTGAAATGATGGGAAGTATGCAATCTACTTTGCCGTTTCTCAAATACCATGATAATGTTACCAAAGATCCAAACATCAAGATGAATAGATTTACGTCTCTTTGGAATTGGCTACGAACAAGAAATCTGTATTGCAACCCTAATTGGAATTGAGAAGACGATCAGGAATATATGAAATTATGGCCTAACTCAACCTAATGAAAATGAACACAGCAAATTATCCACAGTCGTCTGAAGGAAACTCTGTGAAATATAACCCACTATTGAGATATTATGGTCATAAATCCTAAATGACTGCACGTTGCAGGGCAGCCTGTCGTTTTATTTCTGACACAATTCGGCAAGGAAGAAACCCAATTCGCTCCCTTAATGCTGATGAAGGTAGAGAGACAATCTCGAGTGGCGAAATTATTCGATATAAATGCACAATTCTCATGTATTGCTGCGAAACACTTCCTTGTGTGTAGTACAAGGCATTCTGCTTCAAGCGTCTCTTAAACACTGACACAAATGATGCAACTGTTTTAAGAATTTCAAAACTGGACAAGAAATTGTAAATGATTAACTGAGATAACTGCACAGTGGTACCCAAGAAGCTTTTTGAGTTGAAGATAGCAGCTTGAAGGTCATGTACAATCATAGATATTGAATCGTAAGCTTGTGTGATATATGTTTTCAGATATGGCCGGTGATCCCAAAATGACCAAAAGTCAATGTAATCTGTTATTGTTTTATATCCTCATCGACTTCGACCAAATATAAAATCTTGATATCGTTTATAAATCTTAATATTTACAATTGACGGATATTTGTTCTCATCTTTGTTGTTAACGCAATGTTTCGGCTGATATACCCTCCAATCTTTATCAGGTGTCTTCGAGAAATTTCGAACCTGGGTTCTCATTCCTGAGGTATATTTCGATGTTATCATTATTATTATTATTATTATTATTATTATTATTATTGAGGTTACTACCTGGAATCGAACTCAGAATCTTGGGGTTAGTAGCCCGCGCTCTTAACCACTACGCCATATACCCTCAGCGTTTATCATTTTAGAGATTACCAATCTGGTCAATTTCCGGAATATTTGTCACAATTAGGAGAAAGAATACTTCCACTTGGGAGAAAAATGCTGCCATTCAGCCAATATGTACGGTTACTAATAAGATCGATATTATAGTTGACCCGTAATTTGCATCACCATTATCAAAAACAGATGGGTGCGTGGAGAGCAGTACATCCGCTTCATAAATATTGCAACCAATAAAATCAACTGACAAAAGGAACAGATATATGTAAGACATAATCATGCATACAAGTCTACTGGTTTTGTGCTGGAAGAAATAATTTACAATCCTGCAGGATTGAAAGTTACAAGCTTCGAGGTTATCGTCACGAAAACTTCAGTTAAAAAAAAAAACACAAAAGGATCAGTAGTAATGTGTGATGTGATATAATCCAGCTGTGTTTAGGAAGTGGTACAAATATAATATTTGAAGTTCAAGTGGGCTTAAAAAGAACAAATGCAGTTATGTTTAGAATCGCAATTCACTTATTTATTTATTTAGAAGGCCTTGTTTAGCTGTCAATATACTTTGCTATTTCATTGAATAAATTTCCAAGGGCACATAATAATAGCATATGTCGCAAACTACGTTGTTGCGAATCCTCTTTTTTATACGTCTAATATTTTTGCAGGATACTCATGGATTAGCATCTCCCTAAATCTCATTATACGTCAACTTGTAAAGACAAAAATATTAAAGTATTATGCACATAGCGGTTCTGGTATAAGTGATCAGAATCCAGAAATGCATGATATGTGCGTGCCTAGTACTGTATAAGGTGGAGATCATTGCAATTTCAATATTTCGATATTGAAGTTTCCTTTGACTATTAATGTTTAATACGAATGTATGCAGAACAGTGTATCAGACAACG
The DNA here is from genome assembly GCF_001194135.2 of Octopus bimaculoides. Lineage (NCBI taxonomy): Eukaryota > Metazoa > Mollusca > Cephalopoda > Octopoda > Octopodidae > Octopus > Octopus bimaculoides. The sequence continues at coordinate 85,737,188 of NC_068987.1, forward strand.
AAATGCAATTTTAAAAAAAAATATTATTTATCATATAGAATGAAACATTTCAAGAGGGAACAAAATTTGTCACCCGTATTTATTCTCAATTCTAAATTCTCTTAAACATATATAGCCAAATTAGTGTAATGTTCTTGTTTTTTATGACAGCTGAACATAAAATCAAATATTAACGTGTGTGTGTGTGTGTGTGTGTGTGTGCGCGTGTGTGTGTATGTGTTTAGGAAGAAAGATAGCTTCAAGCAATCAGTAGTAAATATAAAAGAAAAAAGGCTTCATTAAAATCTTCTTTCAAAATTTAATGTTTGGAAGAGAAGCAGATGAACTACATTTTTATTAATACTTTTTGATAGGAATGATGATGGATGGAGAGAAATCATTTATATTCTTTTCTACTCTAGGCACAAGACCCGAAGGAATGGAAGGTAAAGTCGACCTCGGTGAAATTTGAACTGTGAACATAAAGACGGATAACATACCACGCAGTTGGACTGGCGTGCTAACGTTTCTTATTTCTTTATTGCCCACAAAGGGTTAAACATAGAGCGGACAAACAAGGACAGACAAAGGGAATAAGTCGATTCCATCGACCCCAGTGCGTAATTGGTACTTAATTTATCGACCCCCGAAAGGATGAAAGGCAAAGTCGACCTTGGCGGAATTTGAACTGAGAACGTAACAGCAGAGGAAATACCGCTAAGCGTTTCGCCCACCGTGTTAACGTTTCTTATTTCTTTATTGCCCACAAGGGGCTAAGCATAGAGGGGACACACAAGGACAGACAAAAGGCTTAAGTCGATTAGATCGATCCCAGTGCGTAATTGGTACTTAATTTATCGACCCCGAAAGGATTAAAGGCAAAGTCGACCTCGGTGGAATTTGAACTCAGAAGGTAACGGCAGACGAAATACCGCTAAGCATTTCGCCCGCCGTGTTAACGTTTCTGCCAGCTCGCCGCCTTCGAGAAATCTTCTTTGTTACTCTGTTACTATTGTTTCTGAATGTGGCTCAAGTGTTAATAACGTGATACTCATCTCTATAAATGATCAGATATATACATTGCACTGGAATTTTGACAACTGTTGTCCTTATAACACTTACATATACCCGAAAAAAGAATACTAGAACCATTTTAGCAAGAAACAAGATAAAGAAATCCTACAAAAGGATGAAAGATACTCAAAAATATATTTAAGCATGCCCTGCTTTGTTACATAATTTATATCCAACAGAGTGGCTTTCAGCTAAATACGCAATATTTATACAAAACTTGTTTATGATGTTTGATTAGATGTACATAGGGAATTGACTGACTTATAAACAGTACCGAATTATTTTTTTTAATATTCTGACATTATTTTCTTAATTCATAAATGTACTAACATCCAAAGTTGGTTCATGCAAAGCATGGAATTACACAGAATATGGGTCTTGACTATAGAAGTGTAAAGGAATATACATTTTCATAGGACTTCGAAATTTGAAATCAATCCTTATTTTTCAGTGATGACCGTTCTTTTCTGATCTTTCCCATTCTATTTCCTAAAATTGACATCTTGAAAGGTCACCAGCACTTTTGAGAAAATATGTTTATTTACAAATATGTTGATAGGTGTACAGTGCGAAGAAAAAAGAAAGTAAAAAGAAAAAGGGATGTTTAATGAAATTTCAATGGATTGACCACATAAAATTGACAAAAGAAACTATAACTCTCTCTATCTAACTATCTATCTATCTATCTATCTATCTATCTATCTATCTATCTATCTATCTGTGCGCTTGTCCGTTTCTATCTATTTGTCAGTTTGCCTGATTGACTGTCGGCCTCTCTGCCTGTCTGTCTGTCAGTCTCTCTCTGTCTGCCTGTCAGTTTGTCTGCCTTACTATCATCTGCTTGTATGTCTGTCTGTCTGTCTTTCTCTC